>NC_071260.1:680000-920000 GCF_023375685.1 Ictalurus furcatus | reverse complement strand
AACTACTACCACTACCACCACCACTACGACTACCACCACCACCACCACTACTACTAGTACTGCCACTATCACCACCACCACTTCTACTACTACTACCACCACATCCCCACAACTACCACTACTACAACCACTTCCACTACAACCACTACTACTACTACCACTACCACCCCTACTTTTTATAGCACCAGTACTATTACCACCACCTCCACCACTGCTACTACTACTACTACTACTACTACCAATATGATTACCACTACTAAAACCACTACCACAACAACCTCTACCACTAGTACTAGTACTACTACCACCACCACCACACCACTACTACTACTACCACTACTACTACTACATCTACCACCACCAATACTACCACTAACACCTATACTACTACCACCAGTCCCACCAACACTACTACTACTACAATCACCACAACCACTACTACTAACACCACCACCACCACTACAACCACCACCACCACCACCACAACTAATACCACTTCTACTACTACCACCACTACTACCACTACTACTCCCACTACCAAGACCACTACTACTACCAGCCCCAACAACACTACTACTACTACTACCACAACCACTACTAATACCACCACCGCCACCACTTCTTGTACTACTACTACCACCACAACCACTACTACTACTACAACCAACACCACTACTACTACTACTACTACCACCACCACCACTAGTACTATCTCTTCCACCACCACTACTGCTACCAGCCCCACCAACACTATTACTACTACTACCAACACCACTACTACTAACAGCACCACCACTACTACCTCCACCACCACTACTACTACCACTACCTCCACCACTTATACTATCACTACCACCACTACAACTACTACTACTACCAGCCACACTAACAATACTACTACCACTTCCACTACCACCACCACTACTACTACCAGTACCACCAACACTACTACTACTACTTCCACTACTACTACTACTACTACTACTACCATTACTACTACCACTACTACCACCACCAGTACTACCAACACCCCACAACTACTAATACCATCACTACTACTACAACCACCACCACCATCACTACTACTACTACAACCACTACTACTACTACTACGAACACCACTTCTACCACCACCCCACTACTACTACGAACACCACTACTACTACCACCACCGCCACCACTACTCCTACTAAAACCACCACAGCTACAACTACTACTACTACTACCAGCACTACCACCACCACCACTTCAAGTACCACAACAACCACTACTACTACCACCACCACCACTACCACTACTACTACCACTACCTCCACTACTACTACCGCCACCACCACCTCCACCACCACTACAACTACTTCCACCACTAATACTTCTACAATTACTGCCACTACTACTACTACTACTATTACCAGAACCACCACAACGACTACTACCCGCCCCACCAACACTATTACTACTACTACTACTACTACTTCTGCCACCACGACCACCACTATTTCTAATACCACCACTACTGCTACCACCACCGCCACCACTGCCAGTACAACCCCCGCCACTACTACTACTACTAGTACGTCCACCACCACCGCAACAACTACTACTACTACAAATTCCACCACCACCAGTACCACTACTACTACTACCACCCCTATTACTACATGTACCACCTCCACCACCACTACTACTTCTACCACTACCACCACCACTACTACTACCAGTACCACAACTAATACTTCTACTACCACTACCACCAGTACTACCAATACCACCACCACTACTACTACCACTACTACTGCCACCACCACCACTACTACTTCCACTACTACTACTACCACCACCACTCCTACTACTACTACCACCACCACCACTTCTACCACAACCCGAATACTAAAACTACCACCACGACTACTACCACCATGACCACTACTACTACCAGCCCCACCAACACTACTGCTACTACTACCACCTTTACCACCCCTATTACTACATGTACCACCTCCACCACCACTACTACTTCTACCACTACCACCACCACTACTACTACCAGTACCACAACTAATACTTCTACTACCACTACCACCAGTACTACCAATACCACCACCACTACTACTACCACTACTACTGCCACCACCACCACTACTACTTCCACTACTACTACTACCACCACCACTCCTACTACTACTACCACCACCACCACTTCTACCACAACCCGAATACTAAAACTACCACCACGACTACTACCACCACGACCACTACTACTACCAGCCCCACCAACACTACTGCTACTACTACCACCTTTACCACCACTACCACCACTACTACTAATACCATTACCACCACCACCACTACAAATACCACTACTACTATCACCACCACCACCACTGCTACCACAACTACTACCACCACCACCACTACTACTACCATTACCAGAAAAACTACTTCTACCAGCCACACCAACACTACTTCTACCACTACCAACACCACTACTACTACCAGCCCCAGCAACACTACTACTACAGCTACCACTACTACTACAAACTACTACAACCACCCCACTTCTTCTACTTCTACCACCACTACTATTACTACCACCGCCACCACTACCATTACGACCCCCACAAACACTACTACTACCACTACTACTAAAACTACTACTACTACGAACACCACTACTACTACCACTACTACTACCACACCACCACTACTACTACCACTACCACCACCACTACTACTACCACTACCAGCACTACCACCACGACCACGACTACTACTACTAGCACCAATACTACTACCACCACTGCCACCACTACCACTACTACTACTAGTATCACCACCACTACTACTACCACCACCACTCCTACTACTACTACCACCACCACCACTTCTACCACAACCCGAATACTAAAACTACCACCACGACTACTACCACCACGACCACTACTACTACCAGCCCCACCAACACTACTGCTACTACTACCACCTTTACCACCACTACCACCACTACTACTACTACCTTACACCACCACTACCAATACCACCACTATTACTACTACCAGGCCCCACCGACACTACTACTACTACCACCACAACCACCACCACTACTACTACCATCACCGCCACCACTGCCACTACTACCACCACCAGTACTACTACCACTACTACCACTACTACTACCAGCACCACCACTGCTACTACCAGTACAACCATCACTACTACTACCAGCCCCAGCAACACTTCTGCTACTACTACTCCCACTACTACAACTTCAAGCACCACCACCACCACTACTACGACTACCACTACTACTACTACTACTACCAGCACCTCTACAACTACCACTACCACCACAACTACTACTACAAGCCCCACCAACACTACTCCTACTACTACCACCTCTACTACTACCACCACCGCCACCACTTCTACTATTATTAGTATCACCACCACCACCAACACTACTACTATTACCACCACCACCACTACTACTACTACCACCACTACCACCACTTCTACTACAACCACCACCACTACTACTACCATTACTACTACCACCATCACTACTACTACCACCACCACTACTACAACCACCACCACAACTACTACTACCACTACCAACACCACCACTACTACTACCATCACCACTACTACTGCTACTACTACTACTACCACTGCCACCACCCCCACTTCCACTACTACTACTACTACTACCATCATTACTATAACCACCACCACTTCTACCACTAAAACCACCACTACTACTAACTCTACCACCTCCCCTACTACTACCATTCCCCACAACACTACTACTACTACTACCACCACCAACACCACTACTATTACTACCACCACCACCTCTACTACCACTTCCACCACCACTACTTCTACCAATACCTCCACAACTACTACTACCAGACCCATCAACACTACTACTACTACTATTACCACCACTACTACCACCACCACCACTACTACTAATACCTCCACTACTTCCGCCACCACTGCCACTACTACCATCACCACTACTACTAATACTAGCACCACCACCACCACTACTACTTCTACCACTAGCACCACCACTTCTACTACCACAACCACCACTACTACTACTACAACTGCCACCACTACTACTACCCCCACCTCTACCACCACCACTACCACTTCCACTACCACCACCACCTCTTCCACTACTACTGCTACCACCACCGCCACTACTACTACCACTACCACCACTACTACTACGACACACCACCACTACTACTAGTACCACCACTACTATTATCACCACCTCCACCACTAGTACTACTACTACTACTACTGCTACCACTACCACCACCACTACTACTACCACTACCACCACTACTACCACCACCACCACTACTACCAATACCTCCACTACTACTACCACCACTTCCACCAGTACTACTACTACTAGTATCACCACCACTACTATTTCCACTTCCACCACTACCATTACTACTAGTACTGCTACCAACACCACTACTACTACGAACACCACTACTACTGCCACCACCACCACTACTACTACCAGCCCCACCAACACTACCACCACCACCACCACTACTACCACCACCACCTCTACAACTATTACTACCACTACCTACACCACCATACTTCTACTACTACTTCCACCACTACTACTACTACTACTTCTACCACCACCACCACTATTACTACCATCACCACTACTACTACCACCACCGCCACCACTACTACTACTACTGCTCCCACCCCCACCACTACTACTACCACCACCACCACCACTACTACAACTACCACACCACCACCACCACCACTACAACTACTACTACTACTACTACTAGTACGACCACCACTCCTAATACTACTATTACTACGTCTACCACCAACACCACTACCACTTCTACTACTACTACCACCAACACCACCAATACTACTACCAATACTACGACTACTAACACTTCCACCACCACCACCACTACTACGAATACCACCACTACTACTACTACAAAACTCGTACCACCACTACTACTACCACTTGCACCACTACTACTAAATCCACCACCAGAACTACTACCACTACCTCCACCACTACTACTACTACCACCACTACTAATAGCACCACTTCCACCAGTACTACTACTACTACTAGTAGCACCTCCACTACTACCACCACCCGATTACTACTACTACCACCACTACTACTACCAGCCCTTACCAACACTACTACTACTACTACCACCACCACCACCACCACTACTACTACTATTAACACTACCACCACCACTACCACTACTACTACAACTACTACCACCACCACCACCTCTACTATTACTACCACTACCACCACCACCACCACTACAACTCCCACTACCACCACCACCACCACTACTACTACTACCACCAGTACTACTACCACCGCCTTCACCACTACTACTATCAGTACTACTACCACCACCAACACTACCACTACCACCACCACCACTACTACCACTACCACCTCCACCACTACTTCTACCAACACAACTACTACCACAATCACTACTACGACATCTACCACCACTACTACTACAACCACCACCACTACTACTACCACCATCACTACTACTACCGCTTCTACTACCACCATCACTACTACAACCACCACCATGACTAGTACTACCACTACCACCACCAACACTGCTTCTACCACCAATACTAACACCACAACCATTACTACTAATACTACTACCTCTACCATCACCACCACCAACACTCCCACCACTACCACAACTACTACTTCTACCACAAACACCGCTTCTACTACCACCACCACCACCACTACTACTACTACCACCACCACTACTACCACCGCCGTCACCACTACTACTATCAGTACTACTACCACCACCAACACTACCACTACCACCACCGCCACTACTACCACCACCACCACTACTTCTACCAACACAACTACTACCACAATTACTACTACGACATCTACCACCACTACTATTACAACCACCACCACTACTACTACCACCATCACTACTACTACCGCTTCTACTACCACCATCACTACTACAACCACCACTACTACAACCACCACCATGACTAGTACTACCACTACCACCACCAACACTGCTTCTACCACCAATCCTAACACCACAACCATTACTACTAATACTACTACCTCTACCATCACCACCACCACTTCCATTACTACTACTTCTACCACCTCTACTACTACCTCTACCACAACTACTACTACTTCCACCCCCACCAACAACACTACTACTACTACCACCACTACCACCACTATTATTACTTACACTACCACAACCACCACCACTACTACTACTACAACCACCACCACTACTACTACCATTACTACTTCCACCACCACAACTACTACCACTAGCACCACCACCACTACCACTACTACTAATACTTCTACCACCACCATCACTACCACCACTACCAGCACTACAACTACAACCACCACTACTAATACCACTACCACTCCCACCACCACTAATACTACTACTACTACTATTACCACCACTACTATTACCACCAGCACTACCACCACTACCCCTACTACTTGTACCACCAGCACTACTACCACCACCCCACTATTAATACTACCACCACTTCTGCTACCACCCCCACCACTACTACAACTACTGCCACCATCACTACTACTATGATTACCACCACCACTACTACTACCAGCCCCACCAACTCTACTACTACTACTACTACCACCACTACTACTATTACCACCACCTCTGCTACTACTACCACAACCACCACAACCACCACTGCTTCTTCCACCACTTCCACCACCACCACTACTGCTACCTCTACTACTACCACCACCACCACTACTACTACCACTACCAGCACCACTACTACTACCAGCCCCACCAACACTACTACTACCACTACTTCCTCCACTACTACTACTACCACTACCACCACTACTACTACTGCCACCACCACTACTACTACCAATTCCATAACAACTACTAGTACCAGCCCCACCAACACTACTACTACTACTACTACTACCATCACCACTACTACTACCACCACCACAACCACCACCACTACTACTAATAGCACCACTGCAACAACTAATACTACTACCACTACAAACACTACTACCACTACCACCACCACTACTACTACCAATACCATCACAACTACTACTACCTGCCCCACCAACACTACTACTACTACTACTACTACCACCACCACTACTACTACTACCACCACCACCACCACTAGTACTACTACTACTACCACCAACAACACTACTATTAATACCACCACTACTACTACCACCACCGCCACTAATACTTCTACCTCCTCTATTACCACCCCCACCACAACTACTACCACTACCACCACCACTAATACTACCACCATCACCACTACTACTACTACAACCACCACGACTTCAAGTACCACTAATACTACCACCACCACTACTACTAGTACCACTACTACAACCACTTCCACAACTACTACCTCTCCCAACAACACTACGACCACTACTACCACCACTACTACTACCACCACCACACCACCACTACTACTACCACCACCACCACTGCCAGTACCACTACCACCACCGCTACCACTACTACTACTACTGACACTACCACCACCACCACTACTACTACCACCAACGCCACCACTACAACTACTACGATTCCCACCACCACTACTACTTCTACTACCACAACCACCAACACGACTACGACTACAACTCCTACCTCCACCACCACTAGTACTACTACCACCACCAACACCACTTCTACTACCACTACTACTACCACCACCACTAATACTACCAGCCCCACCAACACTACTACTACCAGCTCCGACACCAATATTACTACTTCCTCCACCACTACTACTACCACTACTACTACCACCATCACCACTACCACTACCATCAACAGCAATAATACTAACACTACTACTACCACCTTCAATACTACTACCACTTCTACTACCACTTCCACCACTACTACTAACACTGCCGCCACCACCACCACCACAACTACTACCACTTCTACTACCACCACCACCACCCCTACCACTACCACCACCACCACTACTAAATCCACTACTACAACTACCACCACCACTACTACTACAAGCACCACTAACACTACTACTCCAACACTTCTTCCACTTCTACTACCACCACAATCACTACTACCACTGCCACTACTACTACGACAACCACCAGCACTACTACTTCCAGCCCCACCAACACTACTACTACTAATAACACCACTACTACTAATACTGCCACCACCACCACCACAACTACTACTACTACCACTACAACCACCACCACTACTACTACCACTACTACTACCACCACCACCACTACTACTAGCACTACCACCACCACTACTACTACCAGCCCGTCAACCGTACTACTACTACCACCACCACTACTACCACCACCCACTACTACTACTACCACCACCACTACAACTACCACCACCGCCACCGCTACTACTACTACCACTACCACCACCACTACTACTACCAACCCCACCAGTACTACTACCACTACCACCACCACTACTACTACTACCATCATTACTACTACCATCAGCACCACTACTACTACCACCAACACTACCACTACTACTACCTCTACCACCACCACCACTACCACTACTACAACTACTACTACCACTACCATCACCACCACTACCACTACTACTACCACCACTACTATTACCACCAACACCACTTCTACCACTACCACTACTGCTACAAGCCTCACCAACACTTCTATTACTACTACCACCACCACCACTTCTACTACCACAACCACCACCTCTACTACTACTACCATTACCACCAATACTACTACCACTACTACTTCCACCACCACAAGTACCACCACTAGCAGCACCGTCACTACTACTACTAGCACCACCGCCACCACTACTACTACTACCACCACCACCACTACTACTACCACTACTACTTCCACCACCTCAACTACTACCACTAGCACCACCACCACTACCACTACTACTAATACTTCTACCACCACCATCACTACCACCACTACTGCTACAACCACCACCACCACTACTACTACCGCTATCACCACCACCACCACCACTACTACTACTACCACTAACACCACCACCACTTCAACTACTACTACTATCACCACTACTATTACCACCAGCACTACCACCACTACCCCTACTACTTGTACCACCAGCACTACTACCACCACCCCACTACTACTACTACTACCACCCCACTACTACTACTACTACCACAACTACTATTACCACCCCCACCACTACTACTACGACTACCACCACCACTACTACTACCAGCCCCATCAACTCTACTACTACTACTACCACAACCACCACAACCACCACTGCTACTTCCACCACTACCACCACCACTACTACTTTCAGCCCCACCACCACTACTACTACTACCACTACCACCACCACCACTACTACCATTACCTCCAACACCACTAATACTACCACCACCACCACTATTGCTACCACAACTACTACCACCACCACCACTACTACTACCACAACCAGCACCACTACTACTACCTGCCCCACCAACACTACTACTACCACAACCACCATACTACTACCACTACTTCCACCACTACTACTACTAACACCACCACCACCACAAGTACCACTACCACCACCACTACTACTAGCAATACCAACACAACTAGTATGACCAGCCCCACCAACACTGCTACTACTACCACCACCACCACTACTACTACCTCCAACATCACCACCACTACTACCACCACCACTACTACTAGTACCACAAACACTACTACTACCACCACTACTTCTACCACCACTGCCACCACTACTACTACTACCACTTCCCCCACCACTACTACTACCACTATTACTACCACCACCACCACTACTACTATCACCACCAGCACTACTACTGCCACTACCACCACCCCTACTACTACTATCACCTCTACTACTACCACCACCACCTCTACTACTTCCACCACCACTACCACTACCACCACCACTACATCTACTGCAACCACCACCACCACTACTACTACTACCACAAATTCCACCACTACTACGAAAACCACTACTAGCGCCACTCCACTACTACTACTACCACCACTACTACTACAACCTCCGCCACCACTACTACTACTACCACCACCACCACTACTACTACCACTACTACTACTACCTCCACCACCACTACTACTACCACAACCTCCACCACTACCACAACCACGACCACTACCACCACCAACACTACCACTACTACTACTACCACCACCCCAACAACTACTACTACTACCACCACATCCACTACTACCACTACCACCATCACTACTTCTACCAATACCACCACAACTACTACCTCCACCCCCACCAACACTACTACTACTACTACTACGACCACCACTACCACTACTACCACCACCACTACAACTACTACTAATACCACCAGCAGTACTACTACCACCACTACTTCTACCACCACCGCCACCACTACTAATACTACAACTTCCACCACCACTACTTCTACTACTACCACTACCACCACCACTACTACTACCACCACCACCACTACTACTACCACCACCAATACCACTTCCACCACCACCACTACTACTACCACTACCACTATCACCACAACTACTTCTACTACCACCACCACCACCACCACTATGACTATTACCATTTCCACCACCACCACAACTACTACTACTACTACCATCATCCCTATTACTACTACTACCACCACTACTACTACTTGTACCACCACCACCAACACTACTACTTCTACCACTTCCATCACCACTTCTACTACCCCTACCACCACTACTACTACTATCAATACCACCACTACTACTACTTCCACAACCACCACCACCACTACAGTACTACCACCAATACTACTACCACCACTGCCACCACTACTACTGCTAGTACCTCCACCACCATTACTACTACAACCACTACCTCTACCACCACTACCACTACTACTAGTATCCCCACCATTACTACCACCTCCCCACTAATACTACTACCACCTATACTACTACCACCCCCTCCACAACTACAACCAGTACCACCACCACTAATACTACCACCACCACCACTACTACTATGACTAAAACCACCATGACAACAACTACCACTAATATTACCACCACCCCTACTACTACCTACTACTACCACCCCTACTAATACTACCACTAGCCCTTTCTTAATTTTCAACCATCCTGTGTGTTCTCCTCTCTCTCCATTCCTCTTTATCTTGTAGGATTCTGTCTGTATCACACTATTGCATAAAACCTTCTGCCACATGCTGAGTTCCCAAACACTGTTCACATGTGCTAGGCTATTCTTACCTGTTCTGCCGTCTTCTGGATTCAATCCAGAGTGATCAACATGACCCTCTAGCCAGTTCTGAAACTAGGCTAGTTTTTCTGGTGAATACCCTTTTGATGGGTGTTTGACAAAAGAGGTCAATATTTTCCCTCTCCTGGTCCCTAGCCTAGTTTGTACCTTTTCTACTAGGCCTATGGGTGCATGACAGGTTCTAGTGTTTGCTACTTGCTTTAGTGTTATCGTTTTTAGAATACCCTTTCCTTCTAATATTTCACATCTCAGACACTTCTTTACTTGCCATCCATCCCAATTACAGAGGCAGGTCTTACCTAGCTCTCTGTAGGTGGACGCACAGTATGAACATTTCAGACAGTCACATTTTATGTTAACTTCTTGTTCAAATATCGCTGTTTTCAGGTACTTCACTCTACATGGTCCACAGACCACAATACTACCTATCTGATATTCAGGTAGGTTCCAGTCTCTAAGTTCCAATCAAAGATGTTAAGGTCCCCTGAGGTCAACCTCTTATATGGGTCTGAGTCTCTTCTAGGCCCTAGCCACTTCACTCGGCTACTGGGCTCATTACAAATGACACATGAGCCCTGTGGGTAGGGTGTGTACAGTAGGTCGACAGGTGATCAGGCTCCGGCTTACCCAGCCTACCCTGGCAACGATCCTTTTCTCGATCCATTGCCCTTGCTATTACAATTTGCTTAGGGTCCACTATTACCCTTTCTATGCCTACTTGTTTAGTTATCAGGGAAACCCTCCGTTCCCTGCTCATTCCTCTATCCTGAGGATTTCCTAGGTCTTGTCTACTTTCCATATTAAATCTCTTATGGATTGTAGTCCGTTATTCTCCAGTAGCACAGCATTTGATCCAGTTATTTCTTTAACCTGATCCTCTGTTCCTAACGCCCTTTGGAACCTCTTTCCTTTCGGTTTATGACATCTAGTTAGGAATACTGTATCGCCTACCTTTAACGGATTCTTGCTGATATCACCCTTTTCTAGTGTCCTATGTCTTGGGTATATCTGTGGATTGAGAAAGTACAGACATTCAGGGATCAATTCATCCCAGTCCCCTAGTTTCTCATTCCTCACAAACCGCTCTTTTACCTCCCTGATAGCTCTCTCAGCTATTCCGTTGGTTTCAGGTCGGTATGGCACTGAGTGTATTATTTCAATTCCTTTCCCCCGGCACCACTTTTGAACTTTATTACCACTGATATTTTGGGCATTGTCCGTTCGTATGCTCATGGGTCTAGGATGGTGTAAAATCCATTCCTCTAGTGCCGATATTACTATGTCCTCTGTTGCTCGCCTACAGGGTTTTGCCACTGTCCATTTTGTATGGTTATCTATTATTACCAGAAAGTATACATTCTTTGCTTTGGTTTGTTTTCTTATCGGTCCCGCAAAATCAATACTGATCTGTTGACCTTCAAATTCATGTGGTAATTCAGACTGTTGTGTCTTTCTATTAGTTACTGTTTTTCGGCATTGAGTGCATTCTAACTTCATGCCGTTATAGATCTTCACTATGTTAGATATATTTAAGCCTAGCGTATTACACTTGTGCTTGATTACCTTCGTACTTGGGTGTTTTAATTGATCGTGAAAAGTTTGAAGCGTTCTTTTTGCATCAGTTTTTGTGACTGCATTTATGTGGTATAAAAATCTATCGACCATGCGATTGCCTTCTGCTGTGTCCATTATCTGTTGTGTGTGGCTCACCTGATGATAACAGAATGATTCAATGTTTTGTCTGAGTGAATTTATTTTCTCCCAGTCCTCTGACTGTGATACTGATTTCTTTCTTGCATTAAAGAACCCATTGTGTTCCCAAGTGTCTAAGCCTTCTGTCATCCCTTTGTAGCCATAATATGAGTCGTTTATGATTACACATTCTGTGATTCCTAATTCCTTAGCCTTCTCTAGCACTTTCAGAATTGCTCTTATCTCACCTGCTTGTGCTGATTCCTCCATGGTTCCTTTATCTTTAGTTATTTCTCTTTTGTTTTGTGTTAAAATGTAACCCCAAATAGTAACTCCATCTCTGTGACTACCGTCTGTATAAAACCTAGGTAGCTTGCTCTGAGACTTACTTAATTCAGTAAGCTTCTTTTTCCTCGGAGTAGTAGGCCTCTGAAAGACAAACTGTTGGTCTTCCAAAATCATCATCCAACTATCCCATCTCTAGACATGGATTTTTCCCTGTAATTTTACTAGGTTTTTCCTGTACCTATTCATTTCTCCTATGGGAGATACAAGATAAATCTTTTTGTTTTTAGCTAGAGCTTTGAGCGGTAATAGCCTCTTAGCTATTCCTGCTAAGATTTCTCCAGCTGATCCTGGCTCTAATTTTAGCTCTGGTCCTATTTTAGTATCTGTAAGGAAACAAATGGGGATTTTATCTCCTTTATTCCTACACACTATGGTTAGGCTACCATGTTCACCTATTACCTCAATCTCTAGGTCCCTCTCCAGATCTCTACGGAGTATTTTCCCTGAAGTTAAGGCTTTGTGAATTAATTCCTGCCTTGTTCTTTAGCTCTGTCTGTCCAGGCAGAATCCTTCGCATCTCCACGAGTGGTGTCAAATATTGGTTTGGCCATTTTTGCAAAATTTTCAGTTAGGCATCTACAGAATCCTAATGATCCCATTAAGCTCTGTACATCTCTCTTACTGCTCATTTGTTTTGTTTTTAGATTTTGCAGGGTTTCCTTCATAGTTTTTGGAATGCCCTTGGTTTCCCCTGTCAACTCAAAACCTAAAAAAATTACACTATCACGTAAGGCTTCTATCTTCTTAAGACTAGGTTTTAGCCCTCCTTTAGTTAGCCTATCTAGCACTTGATCTAAGGGGTCTAAGTGCCCCTCCTCAGTTTGAGTAATTAATAGCATGTCATCTATGTACACGGTTACTGGCAGTCCTGCCAATATTTCTAACATACATCCTTGGAACACATTTGGTGAGTTACAAAGTCCTTCAGAAAGAACTGTGTACTCATATTGACTTTGCTTGTGAGTGAAAGCTGTCTTTCCTTGACTTTCTTTATCTATAGGTATTGACCAAAACCCATTCGCTAAGTCTATCTTCGTCAGGTACTTCCCTTTTTGAGTACTATCAACTGCATCTGAAGCATTTATCAGATATCTAGTATCTGGTTTCGTAACCTTATTTAGTGCTTTGTAATTCGTAACTAGTCTCCACGGCCCATCTGGTTTTGCTTCTGTTTGTATTGGAGAGTTAGTAGGTGCCGACTCATTTCTGTCGAGTTTTCTTAGGATACCTAATTCAGTTAATTCATCTATGGTTTGATCAGTCTCTCTTGCAGCCCTGGGGCTTAAAGGATATTGTCTCTGTGGCCGATGTATACCTTCTTCTATTTTATGAGTATACTTGGGATCTACTTTTCTGCAATCATTTTTTAAATTTTGCATAGAAGTTTTTGTATTTCCTCACAATTTCTTCCCATTTATTTTTATTCTTTCCTGTAGTTTCCTGTAATTTTTTTTATTATTCTCTGTATTTCAGCTTCCTGATCTACCTCTTTGTTCAAGCATACTTTTCTGACCTCTTTTCCTGCTAGTAAATTTTCTGCGCCTATTATACATTCTAATTTGCCCTTTTCATGTAGTCGTTTAGTAGATTCTGTTCCATCATAGCTTTGTATGATCACTCATTTTTTCTAATGGATTTCCAGCCTCGCTTGGTTTAACTACTGTAATGTCCGCCCCTGTATCTACTTTGAAATTTGTACCTTCATATTCAAGATACAAGTTATCCTCATTTTCTTTGATTTTTTCTGAGGTCAGCAGCTCTTTTAGCGAGGCTGCTGGTTCCTTGTTGGTATACATAGCTTGGTTTTATTACATTATTTTCAGGGGAGTTTGATCCTATTAAGAGCTCTGGTGTTTCTTGTCTAACCATCCCTACTCTCTTGTTTGGACTATTTTGAGGTGTACCACTGTCTTTCTTCCGTTGCATTCTCTGCTTGGGTGTAAGCTTATCCCATTCTTATTTGGGAATCCAGTTAGAGGGTCTGCTTTGGGGTTGCTTTCTGCCTTGTGTTCCCCCTCCCCCTGTCTGCTTATGCTGTGGCTGTGTTTGCTGAGATTGTTCTTGTTGTGGATTATAGGCCTTTTTGAACCCTTTAAAGTATCTATCTTCCAGTTTCTCTCTACGCCTTTGGTTAAAGGGCCTATGGCCCCTCTCTTCCCAATCCTGTGCTTGAGGATGTAGACCTCCTTCTGGTTTTATATATTTGTGATGTGCAGCTGCCCTTCGCTTAGGCCTTCCCTTTCCTGGTTGGGGAGGGTGCTGTGACTGGTCAACAATTCTGTTTTGTCTTTCTCTTAATAAATAAGTATTTCTGTCATATCTCACGCAATGATCTGATAAAACTTTATCATGACATTCTTTACCTAGTAGGAGAAATTCCCTTCCTCCGGGTATGTATACCTCTCTTATAGCTTTTTGCAGGTCTTTCAGAATACCCCAGGTATTCTCTCCCTTCTCTGCTAAACCTTTGGCTGTTACGAACATTCCTAGAGTTTTGACAGAGTGGACTAACTCCTTCTGTCTCTTTTCTTCCTCATCCTCAGGTATTATAGCCCTATAGATTTCTAACATGTGCCTGGTGAACCTGCAGTTTATTCTTAATTGGATAAACTGTTCTAGTATTTTTCAGCCCCTGTCTATGAACGCTTCTCTCTCATAAAAATCTGGTTGTGGCATGGGAGTCGAGGCTAAATGCATTCTGGGGCCCTTTGAGAAGGATTTGGATTTTTCCCAAGTCCCCGTCCTTGGGTTTGGTCTTAGACCATTATCCCACTCTGTTCTAGCATTTGGTTCATTATAGTAATGCTTATAGTGGTCTAGTGGCACCACCTGCTGGGCTAATGCGGCTACAGCATTTTGCCTGGAGTCAGCTTTAGTGGCTAATAAATTAATTCTGGTGTTTCTGTTTATTGTGGGATCCTGTAATATTTGGAATGAGTTTCCTGCATTTAACGCAGTGTAAAGGGCTCCGTTTGTTAACCATGGAACCTCCTCTTCTTCCCACTTATCTTCCTGTGCTAGGTTTATCGCTTCAAACGGTTTACCTGTGTGCGTCATTCTATATTGTACATTACCTATCTCTGCCATGGGATAGAGCGGGGTAGGTTTATACATAGGAAGGGAGTTCTGTGACTGGATTACATTTTCCCCTTTGGTCATTATTTATTTCTGTTTGGGGCAATTTGTCATTCCATACTCTTCAAGTTGTCATGGTTTGAATGTCACCTGAGGTGCTTGGGAGTATGGAATTATGTGTGATGGCAGCCTAGGCAATGGGACTATATGCCCTGGTTGCAGCCCTTGTGGATTATTTGGTGGACTTTGGTTAATTAAGGCCATTAGTCCTGTCTGCATTTGCCTTCCTACCTCATTTATTGGGTGTACCAACCTTAATTCTATCGGTTCACCTGCGGGGTCGTTGGCTGCCTGTTGAATCCCTATAATCGACTGTGCTACACAATCCATTACAGGACAATTAAAGACTCCGGTTGACAAGTATGGCATCACTATCACTTTTACCCTTTCTGCTCTGCCTTTATTAATTACTGCCCTCATTATTTCAGCTATTAGAGGAGTCTTTTCCTCTAGGTCTGCCGCCATAGGATTTACAGGCAGCAGTGGCCCTTCTACATGCCAGATCAGTTTAACTTTTAATGTGTGTTCTTTCCCTAGCTGCTGGGCAACTATAGCTCCTTTTGGAGTTGGCCCATGTCGAGCTACGTAGTTAAGTCCTAATGCCTGGAAGCCTTCTCCCGCATTATCATAAATAGCCCTAGCCAACCGTCCTTCATGACTGAGATCAGCATTAGCTGGGTTCACTAGTACATCCCCTTGCTCTTCTAGCACATCGTCTGTAATTACCTGCACTGTTATCCCACCTCCCATATATATGGGAGTATACATTCTGTTTGGTTTCACAGGTAACGGAAGATTGATAGGTTTAGATTGTGGCGTGGGGGGGAGTCGGCCTTTGGGGAGTTTGAGACGGTTTGGAGGTCTCAAACAGCAGGTTTGGATATAAGGGCACTGTAGAGGCTTCGTCAGAACCGGAGCCTTCTCCGTCTATCTGTCTCCTTCTTGCCCTCAGCCTTCTACTTAATTCTGCCTGTAATCCCTCTAGTTCTGCTCTAGATGTTGCTGATGACATGCTTGGGGGTTTCGGAGGTGCAACTCTTTCCTCCTTTTGCGGAGTTGTAATTGATTGCCCATTCATATCGTACACTTTTATTTTTAGTTGCAATATCAGTGGTATATTAGCGGGTGCTGGGGTGCCTTCCCTAAGGAACATAGCCACTTCTTTTCCATTAAGTGCTCTTATTAACTCTGGCCACGGCCATTGTCCTCCTTCTACACTTATTTGCCAGTGATTTTCACCAGTGATTTTCATTTCATCAGAATTAATATCCCAAATTTTAATCCTCTGCTCGCTTACTCTGTCATACAACTGATAGAGCATGTTAAAACACTTCTTCTTACTTTCTCAGAAGGTGTTGTCCAACAATCCCTCAAACACACACACACCCAAAGTCTCCATAAAACAAAAGAACAAAGGAGACAGCAGTGTTTCCCACAGTAACCAAAAGTTGTCCACAATGTGAAAACAACTCGGAGTGTAAGCTGAACTAACCAACAAATATTACCAAATCAAACAAAAAGTTCCATCAAGAGAAAAGGCCCCTACTGACTTCAAGTCTGATAAACAGTCTGCACACAATAACAAATATAATGTATTAACTTTTAAAGACTTGTTACAATAAAAGTAACAGTGTAGCACATAAGGCTGAGGAAAAAACACTAATAAATTTAAATAAACAGAAACTCTAACCTAGTCAGAGCATCAAAACAGAGAACCACATTATTACAGAGGTAGATTTAAGAGGAGTGAGTCCATAAAATCTAGGAGAAGTAATGCAACGACAATATTTTAAATGAAAATCGGAGTACTGTAGAGCTGGAATAGTCCCCTGCTTCTTACGCTGAAATAAAGTCTTTCTGAACACCGTTATATGTAATGCGAAGCCGAGCTGGGTGAAGTATTCCATAGCGAGCGCCCTCAATACCATGAAGTTGACGCCAAACCTCGTTAAAAGCAGCCCGAGCCCGGGCAATCTTGGCTGTGTGGTCCGGAAATACTGAGATGGTCAAATCCCTCAGTTTAATCCGCTGGAGCTCTCTCGCGCGGCGTAAAATGTCAACACAGTCACTGTGATAGTGACTGTGACCGGGAGTGATATCTGCACACAATAGCTCGTGGTCGTGGTCTAAAACCAGACCAAACGCCTCCTTCAGCAAGGCCACTACAGCAGCAGTTGTACAGGTGTCAGGGCCCTCTGGATCTCCGACTATCCTAATGCTATTGCAGCATGACCTGGACTCCAAATCCTCACATTTATTCTCTAATTTTGTCACGGTCGCAGTGAGAGACTCGATAGTAGTCTTCATTTGAACTATGGCATCAATGCAACCGGAGAGATCGTGCTCCATTTCCTCAACAGTACCTTTCAGTGTTGATAAAGTAGCATCGGTAGCAACTTTATCACTGACCAGCTGTGTTTTAACGGCTTGCAGGTCAAGCTTGATAGTCGGCAGCGCATCCCAGAGAGTCTCCTGGAGCTCCTTTTTAAAAATATCGGCAATGACCTTCCTCAGCAAAGCCAGCAACTCAAGCGTGAGGGCAGCCAAGTCAGAATCACCGCTCTGCGATGTGGATTCAGGGGAACAAGGCAACTCGCTCACGGCACGCACAGTAGTCCTCAGTTGTGTCTGAATAGTACTATGGGTTTTCGTGTTTTTTCCAGACATTTTAACATACCACAAAGTTAAAAGTGCAAACAAAAAATGGAGTAGAATAAGTCAAAATCTATTGTATGACCGAAAAGCGCAAGTTAATAACAATTTTAATCCAAATCAGCAGGAGCCTACAACTTCGCGTCCTACTCCATTGGCAGCCCAGCAGCGCCCCCTTCTGCTGTTTTTGTTATACCCTATCCAGTGAGAAAGAAGAGAAAAAAAATAACGATCGCTTTCACTTGCCCATTCTCGCCGCCGGCCAATCGGAGCGCAGCGTTCGGATTCGAAATTGGCGCTTTTTTCGGGTGTGCCACCTATGGTTGGAAAAAGAAACACGTTGTTCTGATGAAAAACCACATCCAGTGACTGACTCACACACACACGTGCAGAGTAGAGCACACTGTCCTTTTTGAACACGTTCGTGCGACATATACTTTTGATCCTTATCGAAAGCATCAGTGGGTCTTGTTGCTATGGCGATGCTGGCAAACGTAGGTGTAATATTTAAATTCTGAAGCTTATCTTTTGTGAAGCATAATGTTTTAGCACCCCTCTACACACACAACCGCACCCCCTTCTAAAGCTAACCGGTTAAACGGCAATGAAATAATGCAGTGATCAGGCGTTTGATCGCGATGAAAGTGAAAATGAGCTCTGATGTAAACAAGCACGGAGAAGCAGGTTGCCTTCGGATACCTGAATGACACACACGTGAAACGACTTCCTGTTCTTTCATGTGCCAGATTTAGCTGTGTTTATCCTGCAGCAGCGTGGCTCCAGGGGAAGAGCACTGATTTTACCTGAGATGCTCCATATTCACAAAAACATCATAATAATAATAATAATAATAATAATAATAATAATAATAATAATGATACAAAAATTAAACAACTCTCACATCTCATGTTTTTAGCTGCATTTATGTATGACATCACTTCCTGTAGTGCATTAGTACACAGATTAAAAACGCACACATGGACGTGTAGGTCTTGGAGAGAACTGTTACAACTCCAGTCAGTTTTAAAATGTCCTGGTAATATAATATAACATTGTGTGTGTGTGTGTGTGTGTGTGTGTGTGTGTGTAGCGCCGAGTGAAGGAGATACAAACGTCTTCATCGTGTCCTATTTTAAGACGAGTGCGTACCTGACTCAGTCTCATCACATCTACAAGCAGATGTGTATCTGTGCTGACTTTGACAAGGTCTTCTGTGTCGGACCAGGTAGAGTACATACACTCACACACACTCACTCACACACTCTCACACACTCTCTATCACACAAGCACCATTCTTTAGTCGAGTCCACTTCATCATCTTTACTAGTAACATTTTATTCTATTCTATTGGTCAGAAAGGGTGTCTGTCTGTCTGTCTGCCTCTCCCTCTGTCCTGTCTGTCTGTTTGTCTGCCAGTCTATCTCATATCTCTCTCTCTCTCTCTCTCTCTCACCCGCTCTCTCTCTCCCTGCCGGTCTGTCTGTCTGTCTGCCCACCTGTCTGTGTGGTCAGTATGAGGTGTGTGTGATAGCTGTGTGTGCTCTGTGTAGTGATGAATTCAGGAAGATGAAGCAGAAGAAACTCTGATGAATTGTGCTGGGCTGAAACACAGTAAAGGATAACAGGAAGACAGGAGCGTGGGACTAGGTGAAATAAAGGTGAAGACAGAGGTGTGTGAAGAGGAGGTGAAGGTCAGACTGGAATCACAGCCTGGATCAGGAGATCTCTTCTCTCTCTCTCTCTCTTCTCTCTCCCCCCTCTTCTCCTCTTTTCACTCTCTCTCTCTCTCTCTCCTCTTTTCCCTCTGGTATTAGAGCTGTTCTGGATATAAAGCCCGGTTCTAGATGAGCTCTCTCCAGGTATCTTGGTCCGTTTCTCTCTGACAGCTGACGGAGGTGATGTAGATCTGGTCTCTGTCAGTATTTAACAGCTGTACTGATTGAAAGTTTATTGCGTTATTCTTCTTGGAAAATGAAGCACACGAGTTCCGAGAGAAGAAACGGACTGAAAGGAGTTTAGCGATAAGCCGTGTGATGTTTTTGTCAGCATGGTTTGGGACTGCTCTGTTTCTCAGTGAACTTGTGAAAAGTCGTTTAAACGCAGCAGAGGAAGAAGACCGGCTCATTGGCATCCTCTAGTGGTCACATGACCGTACGTGTGAAACCCTGATGTGTCCCCAGAGCAAAAACAAGAATAATGAGTAGTAATAATAATATGAACGCACTGGGTTTGGTGTGTGTGTGTGTGTGTGGTTATATGGTATGTCTGGCGGAGACGTCTCCTTTCCCTAAAACTTTATTATATGACATTTAAATGTATTATTTACACAAAAGATATAACACTGGTGTTAAGAGATATCGGAGATGTTCCTCTTTTACGGAACTCTTTTTACAGGTGTGTGTGTGTGTTTGTAGGACGGTGACCCACACTCTCTCCCACACCAGCGGTTTTGGGGTTCCCCTGGGTTCTCGAGCTCAGGCAATCACCCTTGTACAGAAAACCCCAGACCACAGAGTTCTTCAGTACAGCAGACTTAATGATCTGTATTACTAATATACCTCCCTCTCTCTCTCTGTCTCTCTCTCACTCTCTCTCTCTCTCTCTCTTTCTCTTTCTGTTTCTCTTTGTCTCTCTCTCTCTCTGAGGATTGTGGGTAGTGGGCGAGAGTGCAGGTGGTTAAAGCATGTCTCTAGTGTTTCTAGTTTTTTTCACATTCTTTCTGTTTTCTTTTTTGGTCTATTGTTCTAAAGTAAGTGTTTTAGTGAGGTTAACAGTGTGTGAGCCGACTATTGTCGGCAAAACTCGCTCCAAAATGGAGATTTCTCCCGCCTGACCCTGAGACATGGGTGTAAATGCATGCCAGATGACTCCATACTAATGGAAGAAGTTCTAACTTCTTTCAGTAATCAGGTCGGTGGTTTAAACATCAGATCAGCTTCTCGGATGAACAAAGCAGTGGTGATTTTTCTTGCCGAAGTTGAAATGGTTGATTCGCTAATTGAACAGGGGCCAGTGATAAACAGTGAGTATGTCTGTGTGTTTCCACTTCCCAGAGTCTCTAAGAAAATCGTGCTGTCTAACGTGCCTCCTTTTATTAAAAATGAAACTGTAAAAAGTGTGCTCGAGCACTACGGAAAGTTAACAGCACAGATTAAAATCAATCCTTTGGGTTTAAAAAAAACGGACATTAAACACGTCATGTCTTTCCGCAGTTTCACCTACATGATCCTAAACAAACAACACGAGCCGGTCTCTCTCTCTCTCTGTTAAACTAATGCTAGGGAATAAAGATTACACCATCTTTATCAGCTCTGAACAAATGAGATGTTTTGTGTGTGGTGAACACGTCCATGTCAGACAGACATGTCCGAGCAGACAGAAGCAGACAGGTAGAGACCCCGACAAACCCAGCGTGTACCGAGCAGCCGAGCGTGTCTACAGCTCGTGCAGTGCCAGTGACGAGTCCTACTAGAGGCAGAAACTCTCACTAACCGACCTGAGACAGGTGTAACACCTGACAACACTGCTGAAACCCCAATGGGTCACAGCGCTGATCCAGCTCCACAACGTAACCCTAGCATTAAAAGGAAAAAAAACTGCAAAAAAGCAAGAACTTCCACCCCCACAGCCTCTGTCCCTGTCTCAAACAGACCCTACCGGAAGTGAGGAGCACTCACAGCCTCTGTCCCTGTCTCAGACAGACCCTACCGGGAGTGAGGAGCACCCACAGCCTCTGTCCCTGTCTCAGACAGACCCTACCGGGATTGAGGAGCACCCACAGCCTCTGTCCCTGTCTCAGACAGACCCTACCGGGAGTGAAGAGCACTCACAGCCTCTGTCCCTGTCTCAGACAGACCCTACCGGGAGTGAGGAGCACTCGCAGCCTGTTCATCCAGAAGCTGATCTTAACGTTTTACCAGAGCTAGAGAAGGAAATGCAGAAAACTTGTTCTGAGACGGCTTTAGAAAGCTCACAATGTGATAATGAGTCAGAAAACGAATTTGAAGATATAGAGAGTGGCTCTGATGAGGATGCTGATTCCTCTAAGATGATAGCTAGACTACACAAAACTTTCAATAGTTCTCAGATTTTTATACCACATCGAAGATAAAAACTTTTTAAGATCTGATGAAAGGGGTTAAGAAACCCAAAATTGATGCCTTTTTTCCTAATCTCTCTTGTTTTTATCTGTCATGTCATGTAGCAATGCAGAATGCCCCTCTTGAAGAACTTGACCGACCAAAACGCTACCGATTAAAAAAATTAATGCCAAAAGTGAAAAGTATAATACAATACAAGTCCAAAAAGAAGAGGCAATGTTAATTTAATTTAAATAAATAAAAACATGGCCTCTCTAAACAATTACTCACTTGCTGTCACTACCACATTGAGCACTTTCCAGCAGCATCACTGGCATTTTAACAATAGGTTATTACAGGATCACCACTTTATTCACGCTTTTACACTTTTCTGGAAGTCTTGGAGAGAGAGAAATTTTCAGTATGCATCAATAAACCAGTAGTGGGACATAGGTAAAGTTCAGATTCAGATCTTCTGCCAACAGTACATGAAAAACAGCACCAGAGAAATCAAGGAAAAGATCGACTTTCCTGAAAAAGAAATACTGAAACTGACAAAGATGACAAAATTCTACGGATGTTGTCTATTTATGAGGAACTGTGCAGCGGTCGGCCATGTGATCCTGAGGCCACTGGAGGGCTTCGGAATGGACTGCCACGGCTGAGCGGGTGTGGGAGAGGTGAACTTGGGGAACCGCTCTCGTTTGGGGGGCTTAGTGCAGCTGCTCGACGGCTGTCGAGCGGAGGGTCACCGGGGCTGGATGGACTGACCTCTGAATCATATAAAACATTCTGGTCTTTGAATTGCTCAGATCTGCACTTTGTTACACTTGGATGTATAGAGACGGAAGTCTTGCTCCTCAGCTGGAGAGGAGCTTTGGTCACTCTGTTGCCCAAAAAAGGAGACCCTGGCAGCTTAAAGAACTGGCGTCCTGTGTTTCTCCTTGGTACAGATGATAAAATCTTTTTAAAGGCATTAACAAACCGCCTTAAAAGACTTTTAGTTGCGGTGGTCTATGAGGACCAGTCATACTCTACCCCAGAACACTCTGTGGAAATGTTTGAAAAGACATGGTGCGCAAATGAGGGTTGTTGTTTTTTTTTTGTTTTTTTTTAATAACAGATGATGGTGAAATTGTTTTTCACTGCTGATTCTTTTTATTAATCTAACCATTTCTTTACTTTTTCATATTGAAACATTTGGATCTATTTTTTTCTTTTTCTTTTTGAATGAGTGATTATTCTGTTTTTTCCTAAATAATTGGTAAATAAAGAGTTTTAAAAGTAAAAAAAAAGTCTCTCTGTGTCTCTCTGTCTGTCTCTCTTTCTCTGTCTCTCTCTCTCTGTGTCTCTCTTTGTCTGTCTCTCTTTCTCTATCTCTCTTTCTCTATCTCTCTTTCTCTGTCTCTCTCTGTCTATCTCTCTCTCTGTGTGTCTCTCTCTGTCTGTCTCTCTTTCTCTGTGTGTCTTTCTTTCTCTCTCTGTCTCTCTCTCTCTCTCTCTCTCTATGCGCATGCGCGGTAGAGGAGCAAGTGCAGCTTGTTGAGCGTGTGAGAGCGGTTGGCATTTTGCCAAAGTTTTTCGTCATTTAATGCAATTTTTTCTGTGTAAACATCTTGGATTAATTACTTTTTTGTGTGAACAAGTGTGAAAGTGAGCAAGTATGTGTCTGTGTGTGTGTGTCCCGGTGGAGGAGCATGGCGGCTCCGAACACGCAGCTGTTTGAGAGTTTGACTCGCCGGCATGGTGTGAGGATGGTGTGAAAAAATGTCTTACAGGGGACGAACGCTGGTCATCAACAACTTGGCAGCATCAACCCTGTGGCACAAGCTGGCATGTGTGGATCCACCGCCAAACCTGCTCTCAAACGTCCAGGCCCTGCTAGTGGACTTCTTCTGAGACAGACTATAGTGGATCCCTCAAAGTGGCCTTCATCTGCCCAAGGAGGAGGGGGGGCAGGGGCTGGTCCACGTAGCCAGCAGACCTGCAACGTTTAGACTCCAGTTCATCCAGAGACTCCTCACTGGACCCAGGAGTTTGGTATGGAGAGCAGCAGCCTATAGGCTGTTGCACACAGTAGGAGGACTCGGGTTGGACAGAACTTTATTTTTAATGGACACAAGAACACTAGACTTTGCTGGATTACCAGTTTTTTATCGTGGGCTTTTTAAAATATGGAACCTTTTTAAAAAACAAATCAAGGGGTGCAGAACACCACACTGGCTGCTGGAGGAACCCTTGGTTCATGGTGGGCGATTGGACATCTCTGGTGTGACCACTCCTTCATTATCTAGGGTTCTGGTCTCCTCGGGGATTGTGACACTCCGGCAGCTGGTGAACATCACAGGGACGGACCTGTCACGAGCAGAGGACTTAGCAGCGCGCCTGGGACTATGGTCCCTATGCGTTGCAAATAAGCTTCTACATCACTGAAGGTCCACCCTAACGTCAGAAGAGCGTGCTCAGCTGATGGACAACAAAACAAGCGAGACTGGGCCTACAGAGGAAGAACCTTTTCCCCAGCTGGGCATCGCTCCAGACCTATGGGTGTGGGAGTCCCCCCTGGAGGTCAGAGGTGACATGAACATTGAGACAGTGTCTGGTAAACTTCTGTACAAAGTCTGTGTGAAAGATCAACAGGTTCAAGTGTGAGCTGATCAATTTTATCTTTGGCTAGGCAAAAATGGCGATATACCTGAGCAGGAAAAACAAAATGGCACAAAACACAGACTGTGATGCCATAAAAGTTCTCTCCAGACTGATCAAATGACGAATTCTGATTGATTTGAACTTTTACAGAAGTATGGGAGACTTGGAGATGTTCAAGGCAGTGTGGTGTTGTGAGAAGGCTCTGTGTTCTGTAGTGGAGGGAGAACTTTGTTTTACACCAGTGTTAGGCTAATAATGTTCATAACAGCTGTTCGTTGTTGCGCTGACATTTATTTATTTATTTATTTATTTATTTATTTATTAAATGCTCCTTTAAATATTTATTTATTTCTATATTGAATCACCTTGACTTTAATGTGTATAGTGTGACTTTTGATAAATAAAGGATTGTAAAAAGTCAAAAAGTCTCTCTCTGTCTCTGTCTGTCTCTCTCTTTGTCTCTCTCTCTGTCTTTTGTCTCTGTGTCTCTCTGTAATTGCCGTGTGGGGTGTGGAGTGTTGGGTGTGGGGTGTTGGGTCTGTTTGTCTCTCTCTCTCTCTCTGTGTCTCTCTGTCTCTCTCTGTTTGTCTCTCTCTCTCTGTTTCTCTCTCTGTCTGTCTGTCTCTCTCTGTGTCTCACTCTGTCTGTCTCTCTCTCTCTCTCTCTCTCTCAGTGTTCAGAGCTGAGGACTCGAACACTCATCGTCACCTGACGGAGTTTGTTGGTCTGGATATTGAGATGGCGTTTAATTATCACTACCACGAGGTCATCGACTCCATCACCGACACCATGGTGCAGATCTTCAAAGGACTCAGGGACAAGTGAGACAGACACACACACACACACACACATATAATAATAAACTGTTTAGCAGGTTTTTACACAGTGCAGGGTCCCGTGATTTTCGGAGGAAATATGATTTATGTATCATCATGTGTTCAGAGACGAATAGGGAAAGTATTTGTTTCCCCAAAATGTTGATGGTTGAAAGAAGTTTCTTCTCTAGAACCGTGAGGAAAAACCCCCAGCTGTATGTGTTCTCTGGAACTGTTTGTTTTGGGGAGTATTGTCTGTGTACTAACTTTACTGCTTCGATATGGTGAGAGAGCAGTACGTGATGGTGCTCTGTAGCTGTTAGATCATCTGTAGTGTTCAATATCAAAAGCTGCTGACTCTGTGAAAGTCTCGGCTCTTCAATACTGTAGATCGTAGTGTGAAGGCTTTTGCTGTTATCTAGTGGCCAAACAGAGTAAATAACGGACTCTCTCTCTCTCTCTCTCTCTGTGTGTGTGTGTGTGTGCGTGTGCGTGTGTGTGTGTGTGTGCGCGCGCTCCAGTTTCCAGTCAGAGATCCAGACGGTGTGTAAGCAGTACCCCAGCGAGCCATTTAAGTTCCTGGAGCCGACGTTGAGGTTGGAGTTTACGGAAGCCGTCACTCTGCTGCGCTCAGCTGGAGTGGAGATGGGGGATGAGAAGGATCTCAGGTAACACACACACACCTACCTATACACACATTCTGTTTGTACCCAGTTTTAGTTATTAATAAATATATTTGACTTCCTCAGCACTCCTAATGAGAACCTGCTCGGTCAGCTCGTCAAAGAAAAGGTAATAATAATAATAATAATAATAATAATAATGAACTGGCTTTATTTACATTTTATTCTACTTAGTAGGAAAATATCTAATTCAGTCCGATCCTGTAACGGATCCTTTAAAGGACACCGATTAGAATTGGATTTGGAAAAGGTTTTTTCCTAATTGCTGTGTGGAGTGTTGGGTGTGGGGTGTTGGGTGTGGAGTGTTGGGTGTGGGCTGTTGTATATTGTGCAGAATACGATAACGTGTCGATGTGTTCACGTGTGCTGCAGTATGATACAGATTTCTATGTCCTGGATAAATATCCTCTGGCGGTGAGGCCGTTCTACACCATGCCCGATCCCCACAACCCGGTGAGTCTCTGTCTGTTTTACACTGCTTATCTGATCCTCTGCAGCATGGCTAATATGTGTGTGTGTGTGTGTGTGTGTGTGTGTGTCAGAAATACTCCAACTCATACGACATGTTTATGAGGGGAGAGGAGATCCTGTCTGGAGCTCAGAGAGTCCACGACGCTCAGCTGCTCACAGAGAGAGCACTTCATCACGGCATCGGTAATCTCTCTCTCTCTCTCTCTCTCTCACTCACACACACACACACTCTGCAAAACTCTATTTTGTTTTTCTGACATTTTTAAGATTAATGTGTGAAATGTATAACAGCTATAAACGTGAGTCAAGTGATTCGACTCAGTTGTCAATCAGTATTTAAGTGTCACTATAAACATTCCTATAAATTACTTTAGCATATATGGTGAATCAGATGAGTCAAATGCAGTGATTCTAATGATTTGATTCAACTGTGAATCAGTTTTAAGTGTAACTGTAAAGTTATAAATTAGCCTATGCAGTGAATCAGATGAGTCAACTCAGTGATTCAAATGATTTGATTCAGTTGTGAATTAGTACTGATACAGTGTGAAGTCACTCCTCTTTTATTTGGATTGTAACTGATCAAGTGTGTGTGTGTGTGTGTGTGTTTAGACTTGGAGAACATTAAATCCTACATCGACTCGTTCTGTTACGGAGCTCCGCCCCACGCTGGAGGAGGAATCGTAAGAGACTATCCTCTGTTTCTTTCTTCACTACTTAGCACACTTGATTGTGATTTAGGACGTAGCCCAAGTCTTATGTTCTAAATGTTACTCACTTAGTTAAATAGTAGTGTGCTATCTGGACTTTGTATGTGCAGTAGTACTGTGTGCTGTTGGGACGTAACCGAACTCTTGGGTTGAGATAACTTTACATATACTCTTTAGCACACTACAGTAAGATTTGGGACACACCCAAAGTGCAGAAAGTATTTATAGCAAGTCTTAACCATATTACACTAGTGTATGGTTTGGGACGTGGCCCGAGTTCTCTCCTGTTTGTGGGAAATGTTCACGCACTGTTATGCAATGTGAGACATAACCCAAGTTTAAAAATACTAGCATGCTAAATAGTATGCGAAAACGTACCTCCAACAACGTAAGCCATGCCCCAAATGTGTGTACTGTCCCAGTATATGTACTGTTGCCCTAGAGTCAAGTATTGTCTCTTGTTATTAAGTACACTAGTATGTGACTTTGTTTAACGTTTACAAGAGTAGTTTCCCAAATACCATCATGACTTTGACTGAGTACACTATTAGGAAATTAGGATATAGTGTAAATCATTGCATACTAAATAGTGTACAGTAGTATGTGATTTGGAACACAGCCCAAGCCTAATTAACGGTGTGCTAGCTCTGTAGCATGTGATATTGGCTTGTAATTTGGGGCAACCAAATTCTAAACAACCCGTCTAAATACTAGTGTACTACTCAATAGCATAATTAAAATGGTTTCTGATTTGGGACACAGTCCAAAGTCTCATATTGTGTGAGGTCAATTTTAACACAATACTTAGTGTGCACTACTCTGTGATTTGGGACACGGCCCGTGTCTGAGCGCTAATGTACCCTGATGATCTAATTGGCCACTGTTTTGATGTGCTGTTTAGTGTAGTGCTGTGTGACTTGGAACACAGCCCGATCTGTATGTGTGTGTGTGTGTCCTCTGTCAGGTTTGGAGCGAGTCACCATGCTGTACCTCGGGCTACACAACGTGCGTCAGACCTCCATGTTCCCCCGTGACCCCAAGCGCCTGACACCCTAAAGGCCAAAGGTGGCACTTCCTGGCTGACCTCACTAACACACACACACACACACAGAGGTTATGGGATCTCTCCGTGATTAAACGATGATAATAAATTAAAACCAGCTCATTTTTTAACGTTTGATACTGATGTGTACGATGAGGTCCATCCTGACTGGTGAAGGGACAGAGTGAACATTAAACAAGTGTGCTTCAATCTGTATAAAGGGAATCTGTGCTCTAATGGTGGTAAAGGGGTGGGTCAGGCCATGTCTCAAACCACACAATACTGCACTAAATCGTGTGAAAGTATTATGGCAGTGTTTTTGACAGTTCTACAGTGTAATTTTGGGTAAAGTCAAGTAATACATATTGATGTATTGAGTTTACTACGCTAGTATGTGATTTAGGACGTAGCCCAAGACTTAAAAATAGTGTACTTAATAACATGCCACACTATACTAAATAATAGTGTACTAAACGCCCTGATTATGATGTTTTGTATATTTAATCATGTGTTTTGGGACGCAGCCCGAGTCGTACACTGTCTGAGGTAAAAGTTTTGACACACTCGCACACTGCAATGTACTAGGGTGTGGATTGGGACGTGGCCAAGGTCTTATACCGACTGAGATAAACTGAGTTCAGGTTAGTTGTTTTCTACAGAAATCATGTTTACTGCCTGAGTGCAGAGGAGGAGGAGGAGTTTTAAACATCAGAGCAGTTTAATAAATAAATAAAGACATTACTAATGAATTAAAGAACAGATTCTCATTACTCTAACACACACGTGTGCGACTTTTTATTTACTCAAGAAGAAAACTTCAAAGGAAAATGAGGGGAAAAGGAAGGAAAAAATATGACAAGGGAGTGAAACAAAAAGAGTGAAAGAGGAAAGAAGAAAGATGATGAAGAATCACAACTGCTCACGTGCAGCAGTGAAAAAAAGAATGAAGGTAAGGAACAAAAAAGAGGATGGATGGCTTGATGGATGGACTGATAGGTGGATAGACCGATAGATAAATAAAGCTTGTAAAAGCTTGTAAAGAAAGAAAAACAATGAAGAGAGGAAAAATTTTGTGTGTGTGGAGTATAGCTGTGTGGAGTATAGCTCCCTCTAGAGGTGAATTTGGACAAAACTTCACGTCACTTAGTCACTATAAAGCTTGGTCTGAATAAACCACACTGTTGTTGAGACACCTTCACGCCCTGTTCGGGGACTTCACTGTCACGTTCGTTTTGTGTGATTGGCCTCACGATGCAGTGATCCAACTTTGCTGATGATTGGACAAATTTTTTTTTTTAAACTCACAGTGGTGGGAAATCCAATTTGCAGAAACTACTTTAAACTCTGCTTGACCAGAAGAATCATGGGAATCGAGGAATCGCCTTTCTACGATGTTGTATTGTTATTATTGTAAACATATTTCCATATTTGGCCTGTAGGTGGTGCTATAGTGCTGGAGTGGTGTACATTAGAACTTCATACACAATGGTGGAAGCGTTCTGATTTTACATAACATCCAAATCCACTCAGGTGCTTGGCCAATAAAATACAACCTAATGAAGGAGAGAAACTTTTTTAAAAAGAATATATATATATATATATATATATGAGAGAGAGAGAGAGAGAGAGAGAGAGAGACAGAGAGAGAGAGAGAACAGGTCGGTAGTGAACTTCTCTCCTACAGGTCCACACAGAGCTTCACTCAGACGTTAATGAGATCGTCCTCTCTGTACTGAAGAGTCTGATCTCATCTGTTCTGTGTAGATCGGATGACTGACGAGACCAGCTCTGCTTCTCTTTGTGTGTCTCAACTCAGTCACTATTACACACACACACAAAACTCTGCAAGTTGCATTGTGAATTTAGAAAAACATTGCAGCAAAATTCAACTGCATGAAATCCTGTACAGACTGGATATAATGATAATAATAATAATAACGAATAAATGCACGGTTGAGAGCGAACACGAGGCACACACACTGATTACTGATGCAGATTCGCTTTTATACATCGGTTTTATTTTTATATTATGAAAATAGAAACTGTCTGAAGTGAAAAACATTAACACAGAACATTAACACTCTGACTTAGTAAAGGTGTGTGAGTGTAAAAACATTATTAACAGCTTAGAAAAATTTAATAACAGGTTCTGAGGATCACGTGTAGTTTGTGACATTTCAACCCAGAAGAATGAAATCATGGGCGGAGTCAATGCAAATGTATTAATTTATGACCTGTGGTGTGATTTACTGCAGTGTGAGAGTCAGAAGGACACAGACCTTGTGTGAATGAATACAACTGACACACACGCACACACAGAGAGAGAGAGAGAGAGAGAGAGAGTGAGTGAGTGAGTGAGTGAGTGAGTGAGTGAGTGAGTGAGTGTGTGTTTCAGTCTGTGCTGCTCCCGGTGATCTGCAGAAGGAAGAGGAAGATCTGGATGATGTCGGTGTAGAGGGACAGAGCTCCGAACACGTACTCCTCCGGACTCAGGCTGTGAGCTCGGTTCCCTAACAGCAGCTGAGTGTCGTAGGCCAGGAACTACACACACACACACACACACACACACACACACACACACACACACACACACACACACACACACACACACACACACACACACACACACACACACACACACACACACACACACACACACACACACACACACACACACACACACACACACAAAAGAAAACAACAGCAGCTCAGTATTCACATTAACTGTTCACTTTCAGTTTGTCAGATTTCTGTCGTGAATCGGCTAAACCAATACGTTATGTGTGTTGATCATATAGCTCACGTATAAAACACTTCCCAACAGCTGCTTCAGTCAGTACTGTTGCTGCTGACACACTGCAGGTGCGGTATTAACGCTGTAACACACACGGTGCATGAGTGAGTGTGAACTCACCAGGGTGTAAACGATGGCCCCGAGAGCAGCGTACAGCATGTGCAGCCACGGAATCTGAACACAGTAAAGAGGAAAACACTCGGTTTCATTTATTACTGTACAATTCAGGACAGAGCACACACACATTCACATAATCTCTCTCTCTCTACCTCACCATCACCTACTGTACATTATACACAGTGAGTGTGTGTTAGTGTGTGTTATAGTGAGTGTGTTAGCACTTACATAATGAAAGGAGAGAACGATGGTTGTGATGATGCCGGTGATAAAAAGCACGATGGCCAGAACACAGAACAAACCGGTACAGGAGGTGAAGTCCACCTGGACACACACACACACACACACTCTTCAGTCAGAAACCGATTTTTGTGACCATCAGGATGATGAATATTGAGAAGATATTTTGGATTATTATAGAATATAAATGGTAGATTCTGACATCATTGGGGTAAAAGGTGACTTAGGGGTTCTGTGTCTGGAACAGTCTGGGTCAGTTTTAGCAGCAGGGAATAAATTTTTTAAGAGGGACAGATGGCCATTGTAAGCCGAGACAACAGTTTCATTCGATAAGGCTGAACAAAGGCGTGTTTTCAGAGCGCGTGTCCAGTCTTTACTTTGGTCTGGAAACTGAAGACTGTGACCACGATACACACCAGCGCCGTTATTCCCACAGCCAAGAACACGGCCTTCGTCTCGTAATAACTAGAACCAAAAAGGGGGGGGGGGTGTTTTAACACAGCCATTAACACAGTCATCCATGTTAGTTAATGTTTAATACATGAATTTTGTAAAATTTGTAAAATGTGAACATTTTACGTAGTTTAGAGCTACGAGGATAATGTAGTGTGTGATGATGCTAAAATAAATATGTCTGCCTCGTCACAATAACCTGGTGATGTGTGTGTGTGTGTGTGTGTGTGTGCGTGTGTGTGACTAACCTTGAAATCGTTCCTGCCATGTAGGACATGGCGAGAGTCTGTGGGAGACAGAGAACCGGATTTAGCCGTGCACATTTCAACGCCTACACTCATTTACCGGAGAAGAGAAGAACAATGCAGCCATCCATGGAAGCAAATATTTTGGCTGCGTTGTTCTTCTCTTCTCTGGTAAACGAGTGTAGGTGTTGAAATGTGCACAGCTAAAACGTTCTGAGGGCCTTACAGCCTGAGTTTCGGTGCGGTTTAAACACTTACGAATATGAACAGAAGGACCAAATTCAGAGGGAACCGTCTCCTGTGATAGAAATGGACATTTTTCTAAATTGTTTAATGCACACTTGTACGAAACATAACCGAGTAGGATAAAACCTCAAACTCGCCTCGCTTTTTCGCAGCACACCAGCACGAGGTAAGTGACGAAAAAAACACCGCTGCGGAGTAAGAACAGTCAGGAAACACTGAACCGTGAGATCGTGGTGAAGATGTTTTCACTTTGTGTTAGTAATTCATGTGGATAAATAAAGAAACTCACAGCGACACCCAGTAAATCACAGGATACTGGATGACGAACAGACGCACTGGATCACTGTAGGAAATAAACACATGCATGTTTTCAGGTGTGTAACGCTGATGATGTGTTTTATTCTGTTAATTAATCATACTCACACAAACGTGAACACGGCTACGATCGTGGCTGTGAATAACAGCTGGGCCGCCAAAATAAGATAAACCTGCAACGACACCAGCGTTTTCCTCCTGCGTTAACTTACACGCTGCTCCTGCTAAATTTTAGGTTTATAATAATATAATATGTTTATTTAATATCTTAATGCGTTCTCAATATTTACTCTTCTTCGGTACTTACAGTACAAAATCCTATGCCTCACCTTTCTGATGAATGCGTGTCGGATACTTTTATTTTCCCACAATGCACTTTGGTCATAGGCCTCCATGTTGCCTGAGACAAAAACAAAACGTTACCTTTAATTATTGGCCTTGTGTGCCTCTTTCATTAAAAAAAATCAACAATATAGAGATGCGGTGTTGATTCCGTTGAATCGAATGATGGTGAAATGATTTCCTTTCAGATTCGATAGTGGGGAAGTTTGAGAAATCATGATGCACCGAATCATTTCATAAAGAATCTACTTTAATAATCTATTGCAAGATTTCATGATGAACTGAATCATTTTCTAAAGAACTGATTCGTAGTGATATGTAAGATTTAATGATGCATGGAATCGTTTTCTAAAGATTTGATTCATAGTGATGTACGATTTTATGATGCACTGAACCATTTCCTAAAGAATCGATTCACAGTGATACATAAGATTTCATGATGCTCTGAATCAGTTCTTAAAGAGTTGATTCCTAGTGAAATGTAAGATTTCATCATGCACTGAATTGTTTTCTAAAGAATCGATTCATAGTGATACCTAATGTTTCATGATGCACTGAATCATTTGCTACAAAATGGAGTGGTACATAAGACTTAATATATATAAGGACATTTAAGCATTTCCTGATGTACTAAATCATGAGGTAAACCCTCATGTTGTTTGTGAGCGAGTGAGAGAGATAGATTTGTCTTGTCCCTGTACCTGGGTTGGACGGAATTGTTCCTGAGGACATGTAGGTGGGAACAACAGGTGGTATTCCCGGTGGTGGTGCTCCTGCTCCATGCCACACTGGAGTGGGAAAGGTGTAGGGTGTGAAAGGATAATTCCCCCCCTGTGGCTGAGCGCTGTAATGCTGTTGTTGATGATGTCGGGACTCTTCATAAGTCGGAGGGACATCAGACTTAAACATGGTGATGATAATGATGCTTCTGCTGTGGAATTTTAAACGTGTGATCAGAACTAGACTATAATTATACTTTACAGAGTCTTTTTACCCACAATGGACCAAAAGTAAAAAGTTTTAGACATGTTTAGACCTGCTTTATCACACCAATAAAAAGACCACTAGGTCCACGCCACGGTTAAAGTCACAGAGATCAGACTTTTTCTTGATTCTGATGTTTGATGTGAACATTAGCTGAAGCTCTGGAACTGTATCTGCATGGGTTTATGTATTGTGCTGCTGCTGCTACATGATTGGCTGATTGGATGACTGCATAAGTGAGTAGGTGTACAGGTGTTTCTAATAAAGTGGACGGTGAGTGTATCTATCCGTCCGTTTTTAATTAGCTGCTACCGTTAGTACTTTAAAATAGTTGCCATGGAGACTATAACGGTTTTAAACGGCGACCTCTTCTCTACACATGTACACTACTTAGGGTGTGAATCATGACCCTTTACACCCTATACAGTGTACTACATATCCAAGCTCAACACATTTAGGATTCAGCCTGTCACATTCGCGCTTGTATTTCTTAGAATTTAACGGATTATTACATTTTTGGAAGTTTCATTAAAATAGTTTGTGTCTTTCTAATTGAGTTAAGATGTATATACAGTATCTCACAAAAGTGAGTACACCCCTCACATTTTTGTAAATATTTGATTATATCTTTTAATGTGACAGCACTGAAGAAATGACACTTTGCTACAATGTAAAGTAATGAGTGTACAGCTTGTGTAACAGTGGAAATTTACTATCCCCTCAAAATAACTCAACACACAGCCATTAATGTCTAAACCACTGGCAACAAAAGTGAGTACACTCCTAAGTGAAAATGTCCAAATTGGGCCCAAACTGTCAATATTTTGTGTGGCCACCATTATTTTCCAGCACTGCCTTAACCCTCTTGGGCATGGAGTTCACCAGAGCTTCACAGGTTGCCACTGGAGTCCTCTTCCACGCCTCCATGACGACATCACGGAGTTGGTGGATGTTAGAGACCTTGTGCTCCTCCACCTTCCATTTGAGGATGCCCCACAGATGCTCAATAGGGTCTAAACCATCACCTTCACCCTCAGCTTCTTTAGCAAGGCAGTGGTCATCTTGGAGGTGTGTTTGGGGTCGTTATCATGCTGGAATACTGCATACTGATCATGCTCTGCTTCAGTATGTCACAGTACATGTTGGGATTCATGGTTCCCTCAATGAATAGCCGTATGAGTGCTGCCAGTATTGCTGCAGAGGTTGAAGGGGTGGGGGGTCAGCCTGTCAGTGCTCAGACCATACGCCGCACACTGCATCAAATTGGTCTGCATGGCTGTCGTCCCAGAAGGAAGCCTCTTCTAAAGATGATGCACAAGAAAGCTGGCATACAGTTTGCTGAAGACAAGTAGACTAAGGACATGGATTATGAGACCAAGATAATCTTATTTGGTTCAGATGGTGTCAAGCGTGTTTGGCGGCAACCAGGTGAGGAGTACAAAGACAAGTGTGTCTTGCCTACAGTCAAGCATGGTGGTGGAAGTGTCATGGTCTGGGGCTGCATGAGTGCTGCCGGCACTGGGGAGCTACAGTTCATTGAGGGAACCATGAATGCCAACATGTACTGTGACATAATGAAGCAGAGCATGATCCCCTCCCTTCGGTGACTTGGCCGCAGGCCAGTATTCCAGCATGATAACAACCCCAAACGCACCTCCAAGATGACCACTGCCTTGCTAAAGAAGCTGAGGGTGAAGGTGATGGTTTAGACCCTATTGAGCATCTGTGGGGCATCCTCAAATGGAAGGTGGAGGAGCACAAGGTCTCTAACATCCACCAACTCCGTGATGTCGTCATGGAGGAGTGGAAGAGGACTCCAGTGGCAACCTGTGAAGCTCTGGTGAACTCCATGCCCAAGAGGGTTAAGGCAGTGCTGGAAAATAATGGTGGCCACCCAAAATATTGACAGTTTGGGCCCAATTTGGACATTTTCACTTAGGGGTGTACTCACTTTTGTTGCCAGTGGTTTAGACATTAATGGCTGTGTGTTGAGTTATTTTGAGGGGACAGTAAATTTACACTGTTACACAAGCTGTACACTCACTACTTTACATTGTAGCAAAGTGTCGTTTCTTCAGTGTTGTCACATTAAAAGATATAATCAAATATTTACAAAAATGTGAGGGGTGTACTCACTTTTGTGAGATACTGTATATATATATATATATATATATATATAGAGAGAGAGAGAGAGAGAGAGAGAGAGAGAGAGAGGTGATGTAGATGAAGTCAGAGCGCTGTGTTAAACCCACTGGAATAAAGTTGGTGTGACGTTTTGGAAGTTCGATATTCGCAGATAAGCGGAAATTAAGGGACCGTCTCTAAAGTTACATATGACATTGTTAAACACGATTCTAACTTCAATAGCATTTGAAGGGAATGACTTACAGTCATATAACCAACTGTAAAGTGTTCATCTAGGTGTCAGCTATGATGCCTTTTAGATTTTTGATATTTATTAAAATAAGCTATTAAATCATATGTAAATTAGATATGAATTTCACCACAGAATGGGCCCATACACAAAATATGCCATTATTTAAATCTCAATAGCATTTGAAGAGAATGATGTACAGTCATGATCACAACTGTAAAGTGTTCATCTAAATGTCAGGTGTGACGCACACCTTTTAGATTTCTGATATTTAACCCTAAAATGCATGAACAAAAAAACCCTTTCATAATACATGGCAATATTTACTGATTTCTGATATATAAATATCAGAAATCTAACAAGTGTGCGTTATACCTGACACCTAGATGAACACTTTACAGTTGGTTATATGACTGTAAGTCATTCCCTTCAAATGCTATTGAAGTTAGAAACGTGTATTACAATGTCGTATGTAACTTTAGAGACGGTCCCTTAATTTCCGTTTATCTGCGAATATCGAACGTCCAACATCACACCGACTTTGTTCCAGAGTTAAACCCTGAGTGTTTAAAGTGTTTTAAAGCGTTTTAAAGCCCAGCTTTAAAACACTTCAGGTTTATTTCAGACCTAAATTTCGAGCTGTGTAGTGTGAAGTCTAATCTAATAGTGATTATAGATCAAAGAAAACAGAAACAACACCTCTAATCTAACAGTGATTATGGATAATAAAGCTCGGCGCTGTAAAATAGGTTAATATAGTGTGTAAAAGTGATGAATTGAAGGAGAATAAAAGTGAAATAGTGCACACTCACCACTGAGGAGATCTCTCGGCTCTCTACTGACTGGGATACAGCTCGCGCAGCTGAGGCGCGCGGACTCGTTACCCTGTTCTGCGCATGCGCATCTCGGAAACAACGGCTACAACAGAGGTTACAGCCTCTCTACCTGTCTGTCTGTCTAACTAACGAACTGACAAACTAACTACCTGTCTCTCTGACTAACTAACTGACAAACTAACTACCTGTCTAACTAACTAATCAACTACAGTGAGGGAAATAAGTATTGAACGCATGAACATTTTTTTTTCAGTAAATATATTTCCAATGAGTTTATTCACAGGAAATTTTCACCAGACATCAGTATTCACTCAGGAAATCCGGAAATATAAATAATTCACAATATTAAAGTCCATAAATAAAGTTATGTGTAATAAAGTGGAATGAAACAGTAAAAAAAAAAAAAAAAAGTATTGAACACACTAAGATAAAGCAGTTCTGCAAAGCAAGGCAAAGAACCAGCTGAAATCTGTAAGTAATTAATTATACCCCATATCTGTGCAAATCAATATCAGCTGGGTTAGTAAACTGATGGTCTATAAAAAGGCTTTTCGTTACCCAGGTGTCACACAAGAAACATCTCATGATGGGTAGTCTGATGTCTAAGATTTATTTTATACATTCAGTTTGACTAATTTTCCTATATATATATATATATATATATATATATATATATATATATATATATATATATATATATATATATGTATATTTAAAAGGCAATGAAGTGATTGTGATAAAGTCTGTTCTGGATATGTATGTGGAGTTTGTCTTCTGTACTTTTTGACATTTTAACTAACAAAATAAGCACTGAAAAACAAACTGAAACGTAAATAAAGTAAATCACTGCAGTATCAGACAGCAACAATAATAACATTAAGATATAGTATGATGATATATAATATATTATAATGAATAAGCTATACACTATATGTTCAGATTATATATTTAGATTATAACTGTATATAACGATTTTAATAATAATATTTTAGTTAATTTTAAGCAGCAACAACAAAATAATAATAGTAATAATAAATGTTAATAATAATAACCATGTGTTCGGTTAACTGATTATTTTATTATTATTATTATTAGTAGTAGTAGTAGTAGTAGTAGTAATAGTAGTAGTAGTAGAAGAAGTCATTATGATTGCCGACTTAAAAAAAACTTTTATTTTGAAACCTTTATTTCGACATCTGAAACCCGGAAGTGCTACCAAGTATAAACACAGACACGGAGTGGTGATGATGATCTGTATAAGTTAGTTAAATGTAAACGCTCTCACTGTTACAGTACAGTATTATTTTGTTTTATTATTTATATCAGACTGGAAGTGTGTCAGCATGCTGAAAGCTGTCATTCTCATCGGAGGGCCACAGAAAGGTACAATAATAAACTCTACCTGTACACAACTGTTCTGCCTGTACACAGCTGTTCTACCTGCGCAGACAGCTGTTGTACTTGTGATGTTCTGTTCTCTCTCTCTGTCTCTCTGTCTGTCTGTCTGTGTGTGTGTGTGAGACAGGTACGCGGTTCCGCCCGCTCTCCTTCGAGGTTCCCAAACCTCTGTTTCCTGTAGCAGGAGTTCCCATGCTCCAACACCACATCGAGGCCTGCGTGAAGGTTTTATTCTTCTTCTGAACGGATTGATTGATAGATGTAGAGATAAAGAATGATCTGTAAAATGTACATAATAATAATGAAGTGCATATACGGTGCCCTCCATTAATATTGGCACCCTTGGTAAATATGAGCAAAGAAGGCTGTGAGAAATTGTCTTTATTGTTTAACTTTTTGATCTTTTGTTCAAAAAATTCACAAAAATACTCTGCTGTCATGGATATCAAACAATTACAAACACAACACAGGTTTATCCGAAAAAATCTTTGTTAAGTATAGGTGTGCAACAATTATTGGCACCCTTTTAGTCAGTACTTTGTGCTAGCTCCCTTTGCCAAGATAACAGCTCTGAGTCTTCTCCTATAACGCCTGATGAGGTTGGAGAATACATGGCGAGGGATCTGAGACCGTTCCTCCATACAGAATCTCTCCAGATCCTTCACATTTCGAGGTCCATGCTGGTGGACTCTCCTCTTCAGTACAAAAGGTTAAACAATAAAGACAGTTTTTCAAATCTGCGTTATCAGTGAATGTGGATGATGAAGAGTTTTTTATGATCAGGTGCCGAACATGAAGGAGATCTTACTGATCGGATTTTATCAGCCGAACGAGGAGCTCAACCGCTTCTTATCCTCAGCACAGCAGGAATTTAAAATCCCAGTGAGGTCAGTACGCGCAGCAGTCACGGCTGATCCCCAAAATATAAATATATAAATATGTAATCGCACATTTTTTAAAAATAGTACTGTGGGGAGAAAGAGTGTGTGGTTGGAGTAGAATGTGGGCGTGGTTCTAATTTGCATGTATAATAAATATGCGGGGGAAGCAGATGATTATAATGATATCTAGAACGTAGCAGTTTTATCACATCACTGTTCTTATATGAGAATGTAGAGGTGAAGATTAAAAACGATGAAGGAAGGAAAGGTGTGAAGAATGATAGAAACAAAGACATGAAAAGAGAGAGAGAGAAATAGAAATAAAAGTGAAAAATAGAAATAAGATGAAAAAAGTAATAGAAGTAGAAATATAAAATGAAGAGTAAAATAAAGAAATGGTCGTGTATTGTATTTAATGATGTGATGTGTGGTGTTGAGGTACCTGCAGGAGTACGCGGCTCTGGGGACAGGAGGAGGGATCTATCACTTCAGAGATCAGATCCTGTCCGGTTCTCCTCAGCAGTTCTTCGTCCTGAACGCGGACGTGTGCTCGGAGTTTCCTCTGGAAGACATGCTGCGTTTCCAGAAGGAGCACGGAGACGCACACAGCTTCATCATCCTTGCCACCACGGTCATTAACACACACACATTAACACACACACACACACACTCTCTCAGACTACACTACTTTATCTTTTCATTAACACACACACTCATCACAGGTTTCATTTTTAAAAATGGCTTCCACATAAATTATTCAGCAGCACATAGAATAACACTTGATCCAGCACTGACCTGTGTGTGTGTGTGTTTGTGTTTCTGCCCACAGGCCAACAGGAAACAGTCACTGAACTACGGCTGCATCGTGGAGAACGAACACACCAGTGAGGTGATGTACAGCGAACACACACTTATCACTACCGAGTGTACAATACACAGCACCGAGTGTACAATACACACTCACACTTGTTGTTCCTCTGCAGGTGCTGCACTATGTGGAGAAGCCAAGCACGTTCGTCAGTGACATCATTAATTGTGGGATTTACCTGTTCACTCCGGAGATCTTCCAGCACATCGGTGCTGTGTTTCGGAAAAACCAGCAGGACGTGATGCTGTGAGTGAGAGACCGTCTCTCTCTCTCTCGCTCTCTCTCTCTCTCTCTCTCTGTGTGAGACTCTCATACATACATTATTTCATTCCTTTTGGTTTCCATATTCATTTATTCCTCCTGTATATTTTCTTTTCGTTCGTTTTGTCTGATGTTTTCCATCGTCAGGTATCCGTATGAGGGGTAAGTCACGCTACAGTGTGTGTGTGTGTGTGTGTGTGTGTGTAGAGTAGAATTAGAGACTGCACTGTAGTGCCTGGCATTATTATAGAAATATAAAATGAATAAATGATCATAAATATTATTTTTATGCGCGTGAAACAATTTGAGGTTTGAGATCAAGAGATGAACGAGACGAATCAGGATTTCAGCTTTCATTTCCTGATATTTACGTCTAGACGTGCTTAAACGGCTTAGAGCATGGCACCCTTTTGGTATCAGACCACCCAATTTTTAGGGTGAGCAAAAGTATAGGAACAGACAGTCTTGAAGCAAATGAAAGTAAATAATATTTGTTTGCATATCCCTTGCTTGCAATAACTGCATCAAGCTGGTGTCGACTGACCTCACCAAAACTGCTTTTACCACAGCGTCTCTAAGTGGGTGTTTGTTTGAGGGGGTTTGTAAACTCCTAACTTTGTAAGATTTTACACAACGAGCCTGATTTATCAAACTGTATACGTGCACATCGATTCGTTCATGAAAAGTGCGTTCATACGGAAAAGTCATGGCTTCGTACGGCTTTGCGTAGATTACCGTTTAATTAGACTCACTAATGTGAACCTCGATGAATTAAATCACGCAAGTGTTGAGTTACTGTGATTTTGTATAAGAATCACACGGTCGAGTTTAAATCACTTATTCCTTTCACTTGCACACCGATTTTAATGAAGTCATCTTTTCACTTCATATTAATGACTTGAGGGGGGAAAAAGCGATTTCAGAACAAATCCATAAATTAAGACTAGATGTTCATTTAGGACAAACGTAATGGAGCCTTACAAAAGGTGGAGGAGTTGATGCGTGTCTATCGTAGCTGACACGCTGTAATGGCTGAGCTGCATTACTGGAAGATTTAGTGCACCGTGCACTTTCGTCGTGTACACGCCATTTTCTCTCTTTTTTTGCCTTTTATAGAGTAACAGGTGTGGGGTGTGTATGTGTGTGTGTTGCAGAGATGAGCAGTGTAACGGCTGGCAGAGAGCCGAGGTGATCCGTCTGGAGCAGGATATTTTCACGGCTCTGGCGGCTCAGGAGAAACTCTACGTGTACAAAACCGACCGCTTCTGGAGTCAGATTAAATCTGCAGGGTGAGTCCATCAACATCATCTGCTTTATTACATACATTACAACTAACTCTTTTCATGACCTTGATTTAGTATCTCGTGTCTTCATTAGAGTTGTGTGCATGAGTGATTGTCAAAGCATGATCTAAATATATAAACATTAAATGTACAATAACAAGATGTGCTGGATCAAGCGCTATTTTATACGAATAATGAGTGCGGAAGCCATTTTGTTAAACAATCAACAGTGATTAATGTGATATTTTTAAAAAATAATTACAGATACAGTGCCATTGTATAGTATTACTCCATGATATAGAACAATACTGTAGACACTATAGTATCTCTCGTTGGATTTCTCATCATACGCAGGCTATTTTTAAACCTTTCGAACACCAGCGTTGATCATTTTGCGTCTCTATTTTTTCAGATCAGCGATCTACGCCAGTCGGCTGTATCTAAACCAGTACCATAAGACCCACCCTGAGAGACTGGCCGCCAATAAGGACGGAGGACCGAAAATAATCGGTAATTGTTTCATGCAGGAGTTCACATGGAGTTCAGTTCGGCTTTATGATCCTGATTTAAAACGTTAACATTTTTAATGCTCCGGTTAGACAGTACACAACTACCAGTAACCGGTACGTGCATATTTAATATATGTTTCATCATATTTGACTTGTTTTCAGTTGTTTACTTTTATTACATTAAGGTTGCTTAATGAGTCTAATCATTAATGATCCCTCGACACATTGCTTAATCATTTTTTTAAATGTTTTTTTTCCCCCAGTCCTTCCTTTTATTTATTTTGTTTTATAAAATTTATAAAGTCATGAATAATGTAGTACATGTAATCAATTTTTACTTTCATATTCCTCAGAAAAGCAGGACGGGAGCAATTTTTAATTTTTTTTTTTTTACACCAACTCCTCAGATACATTCAGAAAAATTAGTACTAAAGTATACCTTTAGGTTGGTACCTTCAAGGGTACTTCTTTTGTACCTTTTATATGTGGATATAGTGAACCTTTAAAATGATTTGAGGTACATAAATGGATATTAATTAGTAATGTAAAGGTACATTACATAGGTGGATGGGGTACGCTTAAGGATAACACCCCAACGACAGAGTGGTACAGTTTAGTACCCTTTATTCTGAGAGTGTATCCTGTGCGTCCTCATTTACTTCACAGAAATTAAAGTGTACTTTCTTTAAAAAGAGGGAAATGGGAATAAATGGTTGACCTGATGTGTCTATATACGCTAATGCAGGTTGGAAGAAAAGCACCAAAACCTCTACTAATGTCCAATACGTCTGATTTCTAGGAAATGTGTACGTCCATCCGACCGCTAACATCGACCCCACTGCTGTGGTAAGTCCTGAATGTAGAAGTCCTCACTTGTAGGAGGCTTGATTAGTATTCCTGTCCTGGGAAAAAGAAAGTACACCCTCCTTTAATCCTATGCTTTTATTTCTCAGGGCTTCAGTAACAATTATGTGGTTGTCAAAAACTTCTAGAAATAAACAAATAACCTCAGATAGTAAGGAACACAAAGATTTCCATATGTGGTCTGAAAATTTCCCAAAAAGTAAACCAATGTTTAGAATCCAGGTGGGAAAAAAATAAGTACAGCCTTCATATAGCCACAGTCATTAAGAGCTATTAGCAGCCTGGTATTAATAATGAAACACACAAGATTTCTAAGGTCCCATGACTCTGTATGTCATCTCTCTCAGTTGCTGCTGTTGTGATGAGAACTAAAATGATGAGTGTCTAAAATGTCTCAGAGGTAATTAGTTCCAGTCTTAATAATCTTTTTTTAAAATTATTATTATTATTATTATTTATTATCGCAGTTGGGTCCGAACGTGTCGATAGGAACCGGAGTGACGATCGGGGCCGGGGTTCGAGTCAGAGAGTCCATCATCCTCCACGGAGCCACCTTACAGGTATTTTCTTTATTTTAATTCTCTTTTTATTCTTAAGTATATCCTGTTATTAGTGTGATATGATAATAATGTCTTTTTATTAAAGGTTTTTTTTTTTAATAATTACAAACTGATTTCTTCAAACCTCGGGATAGAACCAGGTGATTCTGTCACTCATTTCATTTAGTATGCTCATGGAAGTAACGCACCTGAGCAGGTGATCATCATCGTGTGTGTGTGCCTGCAGGACCACAGCTGTGTGTTGAACAGTATAATCGGGTGGGACAGCACCATCGGGAAGTGGGCGAGAGTGGAGGGAACCCCGAGTGATCCGAACCCCAACGACCCGTACGCCAAAATCGACAGCGAGACTCTGTTCAGAGACGGAAAACTAACACCGTCCATCACCATCTTGGGTACGAGTTCACACACATCCAACGTCATCATCATAACCTGCTGCAGATGTACATCTTATATTTATATAGCTTCTGTACATGTACAGTGCAGACAGAGTTTTTTTTATATATAGTTTTGAATGGCACGTTGTGTAGTGTATATACAAGTACATCTAGTGCCCTCCATTAATATTGGCACCCTCGGTAAATATGAGTAAAGATGGCTGTGAAAAATTGTCTTTATTTAACATTTTGATCTTTTTGTTAAAAAAAATTCACAAAAGGTTAAACAATAAAGAATGTTTCACAGCCATCTTTACTCATATTTACCAAAGGTGCCAATATTAATGGAGGGCACTGTATGTTTTGTGTTTTTGTATTTTATCTGTAGTTGTGTGTTTTTCACGTGTTTGCAGGCTGTAACGTGACGATCCCGTCTGAAGTGATCATCCTCAACTCCATCGTCCTGCCGCACAAAGACCTCAACCGTAGCTTCAAAAACCAGATCATCCTGTAACAGCAGTTATACGATGTTTTACAATGTGTTGTGAAAATATTGGCACCCCCACTTTGTTCTGTTGCGCACGAAGCTGCACATTTGAATATAAATCTGTCCAGTAACAGCAACAACTTTTATTTAGTACTTTATTTTATACATAATTACCAAACTTGCTGTTTATTTAGCTGTTCATGTCCAGTTACTGTAATGCCAAATTTTCCTGTAGCTAGCTACATTAATACCTTATGTTTAGCTACTGTTCTCCAATGACAGCCCATTGTTATAATGCTAACTAACTTATTTAATTACAATTTTCCAATCAACAATGCCATTCGCAGATTCGCGGAATCTTTGGCCAGCTCTCCCTAAATACCCAGATACTCTGTAGATCCACCAAATGGTGCTGTTTGTGATCATATCTGGAATTTGGTCCCACTATTCAGCGGGTCAGTTGGCAGTTGTGATTGCTTAGATGTCTGTGGAAGGATGTACCTTATTTACATAGAGGAGGTGATTTGTTTGAGGGACCGGGTGAGGGTACGCCTTCAACGGCATGCAGTATTTTTCTCTAGATCTTAACAGCTCCCGCTGAGGGAATGAGACCATATTTCCAGATGCACCGAGACCTTTTGAAGGATACTAAAAATGTACAGTCAACTTCTTTTTTACATTAAACATACTGTGTAATGCATATAGACCTTGGGTGAGTTTAAGGTGATCTCGACACAGAGCAAAAGGAGCAATGTAGAAGAACTATAGTGAGGTATGATCTCCACTCAATCAGTTCTATAGTAACAGCTCGTTCACATCTGGGATTTCCCAAAAAAAAAAAAACGCCTGTGTAATTGTTAATGTAGTGACCTAAGGATATGTTCATGTAACATTTATGGAAGGAGTCTCCAGTGTCAGTGCTGGAACTGTAAGTTTTTTTGACATCTTCAGGAAAATATGAAACTTTCCAGAATGTACATGGATGCACCGAATGGACAATAAAGAAGAATAACTTGTGTCATTTGTTCTGTTATGATAACGACATGAACGTCTGTGTGTGTGAGAGAGAGAGATTATATATCATGATGTGGGCAAGTTACATCAAGCTAGACATACCTTGATGTGTAAAGTTTATTTACATTTAAATATTTTCATAGTGCATACCAGGAGAGTAAGAAGTGCCAAAAACATCCTCAGTGGAATTAGACATGCATTTTTTTATATTATATATATATATATTTATATTTATATTAATATAATATAATATAATAATATATATATATATATAATTAATATATATTTATATATATATATATTATATAATATATTATATATATAATATAATATAATATTATATATATATATATATATATATATATATATATATATATATAAAATTTTAGCCATATGTTCACCATGCATAGTTTGTAACATGATCTGGATTAAAGTACCTAGTATTTTCACACATGGCTCAGATTGTGTTTTACCCAGTAGGTGTGTCCCCTTAATCTTACACAATACACTCGTATCACAGAGTTTCAGCAATATTACATCATAACAATATATATATCATTAAAATAAAATAACAATATTCTTTATGTATAATTATAGTATAATTAGTATAAAATGCTGATTGAGTCACATGACTGTGCAAGTAAACACTACCCCTCATCATTATAGCAAAACACAGTGCACTGCCTAGTGAATACACACACACACATACAGAGTTCTGTGTCTCTCACTTTGGTGAGGTAAAGAACTTCTTTTTCGTTGGTTCGGGCTTTGGTTTGGTTCTGGAAGACAGTGGGATTCTAAAATTAATTTTTAGTGAGGTTAAATGTGTGTGTGTGTGTGTGTGTGTGTGTGTGTGTGTCCATCTTACGGGTTGTTGAAAGCAATGCCCAGGGTCTTGATCCTGCCCTTGATGGAAGAACCACCTGGAGTCCTGCTGTATTTACTCAGCTCAGGAGAGGTGATGGGTTTGAACATCCGATCTGAATCACACACACACACACACACTCTGCATATACTTTGATGCACACAAATGATATTTAAGGCAACAATGACCTGAAGCATACATCGAAAGCAACCCAAGACTTGCTGAAGGTCGTGTGTGTACCTCGGTCTGTGGATGGAGTGGAGTTGCTGATGTTGGATTGTATGACCGAAGAGATAAGCTGATCTCTCTCCACGTGTGTATCTGATCTGATCTGATCTCTCTCTGCAGTAAGGAGACTGTTCCAGTAATCAGCCGGGAAAGAGAGCAGCCGCAACACCACCTGAAGCAGAAAGATCACGACAAGGTAACACCGGACAGTACAGACATGTTCAGGAACACACTCCTGCGTGTGGAACTCAACCTTGGGCTGCGTGTTGGTGTCTCTCATGATGCTAAGTGGAGACGGTTCCGGCATGCTGTGTCCGATAATGGTGGGCCCAAAAACACGAGCCAGATTATTCTGATCCATCCGACACTGAGGACTCTGAGTAACCCTGAAAGCACATCCACCGTTCTACTGATTAATATTTACACCATGTTTACAGTAAAGACTGCATTTACACAACATGTACACAAGTGTTCAGGTCTTCAGTAATAATGTCAAGAACATGCAATGTTTCAGAGGCACAACGCTTCAGTTCCAAATATAGAACATGATTTTCAGTTTCACAAATAATCTGTTTATGTAGAGTTCTTATTTCTAAAGCTGTGTGTGCGTGTGTGTGTGTGTGTGTGTGTGTGTGTGTGTGTGTGTGTGTGTGTGTGTGTCCATCACCTCTGTAGATGCAGTATCAGGAAGGCGAGAGTCTCCCTGTTTGGCTGTGGAAGTTCTCCGATGGCCTGGATCATCATCGCTGAGCTGTTATCATCATCTGCTAATTCTGTTAATCACGGATTAACGTGTGAAAAAAGCATGGGACTGAGGTACAGAAGCCACGCCTCCCGCACTGAGAGAGACAGATACAGAAGCCACGCCTCCCGCACTGAGAGAGGCAGATACAGAAGACACGCCTCCCGCACTGAGAGAGGCAGATACAGAAGACACGCCTCCCGCACTGAGAGAGGCAGATACAGAAGCCACGCCTCCCGCACTGAGAGAGGCAGATACAGAAGCCACGCCTCCCGCACTGAGAGAGGCAGATACAGAAGCCACGCCTCCCGCACTGAGAGAGGCAGATACAGAAGACACGCCTCCCGCACTGAGAGAGGCAGATACAGAAGCCACGCCTCCCGCACTGAGAGAGGCAGATACAGAAGCCACGCCTCCCGCACTGAGACGCCACACTTCCCGCACTGAGACAGACAGATACAGAAGCCACGGCTCCCACACAGAGACAGATACACAGGCCACGCCCCTCTCCAGCTCTCTTTCCTCCTCAGGTTCCACAGAGACAGATAGGACAGACCCGGTGAGTAAACAGACTCAAGCCTCATTTACACACTTTACTCATTAGAGTAGAAATTCAGTAGTCGATTCTAATTCATGATTCAGGATGGGGAAGCTGTGACCTGGAGACTAAACACTATCTGAATTCTCAACACTAAATAAAGTTCAGGGCTAATCAAACAACACACTCTTTACCCACAGCAGGGACTAAACGTGACGAAACTCGCTTCAGTCCTTTAACAAAATGCACCTTTTACACATCCAAGAAGTAACGTTTTAGCTAGAAATCCGAGTTAAAAACACCACAAGCTGGTTTAAAACTGATCTACTGGCATCATAATATCACCAACAATCAGTAATTACTGTCAGGAGAAAAGAAAAAAATACAACAAAAATATTAGTTCAGTGTTAAAATAAAGCTGAATAATTTGTTTGAAACATCATAAAGATATCAAAATATTTTTTGTAACTTTAAAAATGGTTAAGTGCCAAAAGTTCATTATGAAATCCACTGAACTATTTCAGAGGGGAAAAAAATCGAATTAATTTTCCCTGGATGCAAACATAATATTTTCATTTATAAATGCATTAATGATGATCCAGAATTGCCCCTGAAGGATGAGAGAACTGTTCACATTATGGATGCATGATGTATGGATGCATCAATCTTTCAACCAATGAAAATGACAATAAATAAATAAATAAATAAATAAATAAAAACTTCCACTGCAGGTGTAACTCACCACCTTAAAGTTCAGTATGCCCGGATTTCCAGTTTCGGCCATGAATTTTCACTTCAGGTAAAGTTCTGAATAAAAGCAGGTGTGTGTGTGTGCGTGTGTTGAAATGTTACCCGCTGCCTCCATGAAGGTTTTGTGGAGTGCGAAGGTGACAAGTGGCTCTCGGAGTTTCCTCAGGAAGTCCTTCAGGAGGCCACACACCACGTGAATCTCATCCACTCTGTGCAGCAGCAGAGGACCTTTAGCACTGAGGTATCGCTCCCGTAACTCCTTCACTGCTCGCTCTCCTCCCGGCACACGGTACAGTCCCTTCTACACACACACACACACACACACACACACACACACAATCTACTGAGTTGACTTCACATGAGTTCAGGGAGGAAATGGGGTAGATAATAAAGGAGAAGAAAGGAAGGAAAGAGGAAAGGAAAGGACACAAAGTGGAAGCGGAAGGCAAGAAGGAAGAAGAAAGACAAGGAAAGGATGGAAAGGGAAGAAAATGAGGTAATGAAAGGGGGGAAAAGAAAAGGACAGTACAGGACTGGAATATCCCCGGTGCAGTCTGATCAAAAGGGCATGCGTTTACCTCCTCAAGGCCACGTCGTTCGATTTCTTTAACACACTGAATGATCAATGCTGGGATCCGGGGCGGAGCGGAAGGACAAAAACTCTCCAACGTCTCCTGCAGAGGAAAATAAACTCAAACATGAGGAACCTGGGAGAACATATTAAGATTATCTAAACAAGAATGAAAATAAGATCGTAGGAGTTTGTCCATCCATTTATCAATCCTCTGTCCGTCCATCCAGCATTCTTCTATTTATACATCTTCTATCTTCCATACATCTGTTCATCTATCTCCATTGTCCATTCATCCATCTGTCCAGTTCCCGTCCATCCATACATTTACAATTTCAGTATTTAGCAAACGTTCTTACACAGAGCGATGTGCAGAAGTGCTTTGCAGTCTCTGTCAATAAGCAGTTTTGGGGGTGCAGTGCGGGCTGTGATGAGTGCTTTAAGCTAGCTTGGTGCTGGTCTGTTTTTGGCTTTAAATCTGATACAGCAGCTACAGGAAGCCAGCGAAGGGAGCGTAGGAATGGGGTGGTGTCGTGCAGCTGCATTGTGGATCAGTTGCAGAGGTCAGATGGGTGCAGAGGCAGACCCGACAGGAGAGTTGCAGCAGTCCAGTCTCAAAATGACAAGGGACTGAACAAGCACCTGAGTGGCCTGTGTGGATAGAAATGGCCTCGTGATCCTCCTAATGTTGTAGAGGAAGACCCGGCATGAGCGAGTCAGTTTAGGGATTAGAGGCGAGAAGGACAGTTGGTCCGTGGTTACCCCAAGGTGGCATGGGGAGATCCGAGAGGACATCACAAGATCTTGACATGAGGATGCATCACCGGGGATATATAGCAGCTCGGGTTTGATTTAGTTTCACCTGATAAGCTGCCATCCATTATGAATGGATGGCTCCATCCTCCTTCCATCCATATGTCCACCAATCAATCAATTCTACTTCCCTATGTCCATCCATCGTCCCTGTATGTTTAGGGAGTAATGTCTTTGCATGCATTATGTGTGTTTATGTGCCTGTTTATTGTCTGTGATGTGATGGGATGGTACCTTGGTAAAAAGGAAAGTGGCTGAACATGTGTGTGTTGTGTGTGTTACCTCACTAGGCTGGACTGTTCCCTGTGTGTTAGGGAAACATTTTTCCACACACATATGTTTACACTCGGGATGAGCGACCACACGGCAGTCCCTGCACTTCACTGCCACTTTCCCAAAACGGATCCTCTTCCTACAGGGAGTGCATGTTTCGGGTCGGATCACCTGTGCAGGGTATAGAGGGGGAATAGAGAGGGGGTAGAGAGGGGACAGGGAGGAATGCATGAACATCACAACATGAAGCAAAATGGTAGTGTCCCAAATGCTAGTGAGGCAGAAACTCATACAGTTTTGGGCAGGAAGACATGCTGGACAATATTATGCTGGACGTTAGCATGCTGGACGTTAGCATGCTGGACGTTAGCATGCTGGACGTTGGAGTCCACAATGGGATCAAGAGACAGAGGAACTTTGGGTTCTGCACTAGTCTCGTCCATCTGTGTAGTCACCATCTCAACCTCAGTGATTTCAGAGGGAGCCCACACTGATGTCTGCTCTGTAACACAAACACACAATTTTATATCTTCCTCCCTGAACAAAACAGTAACTCGTTATTGGTTGGTATTAATTGTGGGTAATTACAGGCAACATGTCACATATTCACAGATCTATTAATAGGCTACATAATGAACTGAAGACGAGAGTCCACCAGTGTGGACCTCAAAATTTGTAGGATCTGGAGAGATTCTGATGACTGGCTAATGAGGTTTATCATACGACCAGTGTGTGACTACCTGACCATTTTCAGATCTTAACAACCCTTGACATCACTTCCTGGCAATCATTTGCTTCCAGAGAGAATTAACTGATAGGCAGGGAATATACCAGCCATAGTGCCATCAAGCCAGCTGCATCGGTTGGCATAATTATACTGACAAGTCGATATGTCAGATTTCTTTACATGGTAGGATTACCAATTCACAGTCTCTAGCAATCAGATGAATGAAATCTATACGTTGTGAAACCGCACGAGGACGAAACGCGTCAACCGTGAACAGCTGAGACCATGGCAAAGGTATATTCTTAAACAAGCTCTTTTAAGTCTCAGAAACAACTTCCACTTCACATTTCCCAAAACTCTTTTGCTTTTCTTCCCGATATGGTCAATGGTACCTCACTCCAAAATGAATGAGAAACCTCACATTTAAGTTATGCATGAGGTCATTTGCATTGCCCATTTATGGATATTTGTGGGCGGTACCTAGGCAGGAGAAGAGGCTGAGTCACCTGCGCACAATTTCAAGAAGATTCATAAAGCAGAAAAGGTGTGCACATGCAAAGTTTTGGTTTGAAAAAGTCCTAGTTTTAAAGATTTATAAATGAGGTCCCTGGTTACTAAAAGTGATGAGATCATCAGTGGCGATGATGTAATCGAGCCTCACCGCTCACAGAAGGGAGGAGATCAGCTCGGGTTCTGATTGGCTCCGGTGTTTCCTGAGTGATGTCAATCACCATGTGGATCTGACCGCCATTATCAGGGGTAGTGACTGATGCTGTAACCACTGTCGCCTCCACCTCCTAATCACACAGAGGAAATGAAGTTCATGTTAGAGTCCATCACATATCTCCACATACACTGCATCGTGAGGTCACACGGCTGCCTGGGAAATATAGACAGTTCTATATCTACAGAATTTCCTGCAATTTTACTGTTGTCTATAATTTACTGAATCTCTTCAAAAATGATGAGACGCTTCAACTAAGTTATCTAGGCAATGATAGCTTATCAGATTATAATATTGATCGATTAAATTCAAGTTAGTAATTAAGGTGACGCTGTTGTATTATTAAAACTTCTAAGGTCTTACTAAAAAAAGTATTGGAATTTGCAGGAAGTTAGCCATGTTGAGTGTGATTATTTTCTTTTCGATGTTACTAAAAATATTAATTTTGCTTAAGGCTTAAACTGATCTTTTGAACCATTTAATAGACATAAAAATCTTTTGATATCCAAAATAACTTTGTGCTTAAAAAGTTTATAGTTCTTTGTGTTTCTGTTAACAGGTGAATACTCGAATGTTCTTTTTCGGTAAGCATTTTGGTCTTAACGACATTCATTACAATTAACATTATTTATTGATTCATTAATTCTGACTTCTGAAATTCTGCGTAACAGCGTTTTGAAGAGAAATCTAACGTATAAACTCATGAACCTTCTCCGATGGTCTCACACTGAGCAGATCTCCAGAACGTCCACCGAGTCGCCCACGTTTCTGTATCGGAAGTCCAACGTTCGGCCCCATCGACGAGCGCTGAAAACATGCAGGAAGACAGCAGATGTAAGCAAAGCGTTTCTCTGTAAAAACATTCCACATTAACACACTGAATTCTGATCAATAGTTTTCATTTCTAATCAGAACATCCATAGTCAATATTCATGGGGGAAAAAAAAACTTGAAAAGTTTAATTTAAAAGCAGAATGACATGAACGACGCTCACTCTTTTCTCCCGAGGTCTCGACTTCAGAGGCTTCACAACAGCCGGACTGTCCAAATCCTACAAACACAAACCACCGAGCTGTCTACTGGATTTTGTCGCATGACAAAATGTAATACGGTATGTCAAATTAATATTCTTATAAACACCTGTTTCTGGTCACCTGAACCTACCAGGTCATCATCGGTCCTGTCGTAGCTGATGTCAGAATGAGACAGGAAAGACGACTCGTCGATCACGGATAAGCTGTTATTCATTTAAAAAGGAGGCATTTTTTAAAAGTCTCCCACGTATAAAATATTTGTAATTATTTAAAAAAAAAAAAATTATTAAAACATACAGTCTGAAAATGACCACAGTATCCATGTTTTCCCACATGCTAAATGTTAGTTCCATAAGAACCCTGTATAAGCACCAGGGGGCAGTGTACGAGACCTAAACACCTCAGCATTGCCAAAAACACTGCTGCAGAAATCATTCCCCAGAACCTTCCTGCCAAACTGGCAAAGGTTTCAAATGAAAAGGAACCCTGATATTTATTTGGGGTTCATAGAACCACAATTACTCGTGTTACTATTTCACCCCTCCTAAACTTCTGGTGTGGTTACGCCCATCTAGCAGCAGCACAGATTTCCTGGAATGGTACACCTCTAAATAACACTCATGGGGAGAAAAACAAGATAAGAGCTGGGCATCCAGCAGGTCTGTAGGCAACGGTGATGACATCCACCACCCAGGGGGTCAGAATCTCCTGACAGGTTAGTGATCCATCCTTACCTCTGCAGTAAATGAACAGAGATGGTCCAAAGAACACTACAAGGCTCATACTGGATAGAGCCAGGAATATACTACAGCAATTTATATCAATGTTTCTGCAATCAAACTCCCACCTTCCTGAATAGATTCCTGTATTAGAGACCCACCTAAAATTCCTGAGTTCCTGAAAAGGTTGCCTTGGTGGAACGCACTCAAACTTACCTACTGGGAGAACACCTAAACTTACTAAGCGTTCCTGAAAAGCAAAAGCTGGACTGAGGACAGGTTCAAATAATACTGTAAGGCAAACCCAAGGCTTGGCAAGAAATGGTCTACAGCAGGGGACGTCCAATTTGATCTGTAAAGGTGGTGCAGGAGCCACAATATCATTTGATATATATGTGTGTGTGTGTGTGTGTGTGTGTGTGTGTGTGTGTGTGTGTGTGTGTATAAACCGTTTTCCTCTGTGCTGTGTGATGTTAGCTCCTTGGTGATGGAAGCTGGCCAGCATGTTTCGCTGTTCCTCATTAAGGCAGGCATGTGATTTGCTGTCCTGAGCAAGAATTTCAGTCATCAGCAGCATCTGACGTTCCTGTTAGTAAACACACACCTGATGATAATCACTTTCATTCAGTGTACACAGAGAATGGTTTACAAATCATTTAAAAAAAAAAAAACACTACCATTATCACACTTTAACCTTCACACTAAACTGTTTCAGGTTTCAATCTGAAATAGTACACAACTGTTTAAAAAAACTTCATAAAAACACAACAGGGATCATGCTTGGCAGTGTCGTACCAGGTACTGATAGTCGGCCTCGACTTTAAAACGTTTCTTGATCTCCACATCCACCTGATTGCGGGCGTGTTTGAGTTTGACCTCCAGGGCGGCGCGGGCCACGTCCGATTTCACCAGCAGCTCTTTGTATTTCTTCAGCTCGAGTTCTGCGTGGAGCCATTTCTTCCTGACTGCCTCGAAGTTCTTCACCACCTCAATAAGCTCTGCAGGAGAAATGATTTTTACATAAAGTCAACACATACATATTATATTATATTATATTATATTATATTATATAATATATACACACACATATACACACACACACACACACACACATATACATACATACACATATATATACACACACTATATATATATATATATATACACATTATATATATATATATATATATATATATATATATATATATATATATATATATATATATATATATATATATATATATATATATATATACACACACACACACACACACACACACACACACACATTTGGAAAATAAAGGTTTGGAAAAAAATACAATAAATTCAACCAAAAATAAAATCACCAAAAATACAGAATAATAATAATAATAATAATAATAATAATGATGATGTAAACAAGAAATATTAAGAAAGTAAAAAAAATAATTTGAGGAAAAACAAAAGAAAATAAATAAATATTGTTGTATGTTTGAACATATGAAAAAGTAAAAACTAATTACATAGAAAAGCAAAGTAATACTTGCTATTTTGAAGGAAAAATAAATAAAAGAATAAAAATAAATAAATAAAAGAAGGTTGTATAATCCCCTATACTGGGCATTTGATCACGTGGTTTCTCTCTGAAATAAACACACTTCCCCTGTGACATGTTTCAGTGGTCGTACAGGAAGTGATCTGATCTGATCTAATCTACAGGGAAATGAAATAATCACAGATGCGATATGAAACACGGAGATTAGACAAAACCGCAGGAGAGAGAAATAAAGTGTGAGGAAAAGAGACTGGAGTAAACTGGTTTGTTAGGAAAGCAGGTGGAGGTGTATGTACTGAGCTAACAAACAAACAAACAATATTAAATATTAATGACCGGTACTGAGTATTCATGATTTCTGCTGAAATATGTAAATTAGGTTTAAATGATAACGAAGAGAGCGCACCTCGCGCAGGTGAGTTACGCGCATGCGCACAACGCTCCCAAACCCGAGACTTTACCAAGCACCCGTGTACTTTATTATATTAATGAATTAATGTGAGATTAATCTGTGTTTGGAGTCTGACGAAATGAAATAAAATAAAATGAACAGACTGATGATGAGGATGATGATGAAGAAGAAGCAGCGCGCGGACCTTACCGAGCTCAGAATGTGTGTTTTGCTCTAACGCAAGCCGGTGTAAGCACAGAGTCAGCAGCTCCCTGATGAACTCCTCTCCCATGATGCAGTGCGACACAACACCTGCTGCACGACCAGCAACATCCACTCACTCTCCTTTATTTATATACGTATATTTCTGTAGGAACTGCTGTGTTCCTACTGTGGCCTCTAGGGGGCAGTCAGAGACTGAACTACATACTGTTTACACACTCTCTCTCTCTCTCTCTCTCTCTCTCTCTCTCTCTCTCTCTGTGTGTGTGTCTATACACACTATAGAAATAAATACACACTATAGAAATAAATCTGCTGAACTCACCTCAGTTTACTTTACAAAAGTCTATTACATAATCATTATCATCCACTATATAATCAATATAATCTCCTATGTCTATCCAGAAACTTGTGGTTTATTTAACGCTACAATTGATATACAAATGATATTTTAGATAATTAAAAGGTTATTATTGTTTTGTTTGAACTGTTCTATAGCATATGCTGATATAAACAACAGTTGATGATCATTTGGTACAAATGAAATTTACCTCAGTGTGGACAATACAAACACAGCTTGTCCATCCATCCATCCATTTCCCATACCGCTTATCCTACACAGGGTCATGTGGAGCAAGGAGCCTAACCCCGGGAACTTGGGGCACATGGCACGGGGCACCCTGGATGGGGTGCTAAACCATGGCAGGGCTCAATCTCACTGATTCATTGTTTAAAATGATGTCAATATCAGGATAATTTTTGGTAATATTGAGGGGTTTTTTTTTTACTGAATATGTGAGTGTGAATGTGAATGTGAAGCTCCATCTATTAATGAACCTGTTTATTTTTATTGGAATGTAATTTATGAATCTTCTGTACTCACTTATCGTTTCTCCTCCACAGTCGTCTCCGGTTTGTGTCATCCTCTTCCTCGAGCTCTCTCCCGCTGTGTGTACAAATCCACTCCGCTCTCACAAACACAGGTTTGGGTTCAAATTTTAAAAACTCCTCCCCAGAGCCGTGCTGATAAAAATGTAATTCTGATAGCGAGAGTCGGGCGGAAAATATAATAAATATCTGCTTTTCTCTGGAACACAGTCGATTAGAAAACCCTGTGGATAATCTGTGTGTAACAACAACAACAACAACAACAACAACAACAACAACGCCACATCTGATTTATTATTCAATGTGTTTGTGTAATTAGTTTGAGAAGTGTAGTTCATTTTGGCCCTATTCACTATACAATCCACATAAACACCCTCATCAGTCCACTGTGGGCGTGTCCCAATCTGCACCCTATTCACTATACAATCTACATAAACACCAATGATCAGTCCACTGTGGGCATGTCCCAATCCGCACCCTATTCAATATACAATCCACATAAACACCATCATCAGGCCAGTGTGCGCACGTCCCAATCTACACCCTATTCACTATACAATCCACATAAACACCATCATCAGTCCACTGTGGGCGTGTCCGAAACCATGCACCCTATTCACTATACAATCCACATAAACACCATCATCAGTCCACTGTGGGCGTGGCCCAATCTACACCCTATTCACTTTACAATCCACATAAACACCATCATCAGTCCACTGTGGGCATGTCCCAAACCATGCACCCTATTCACTATATAGTATAGGATGTAACATAGCTAACATTTTCTTTAGGTTACTGTTTGTTTTCCCACATCATTAGAAATGGTTACCATGGTTACATGTAGCTGGTTAATGTAATACAACCTATACATTGTAAATACAGAACTTATCTAGCTTCCTATCTTGACTCGACTTATTACGAGAGCTAGGGCTAATAAGGTCCAAAAGCTTGTAAAGCAGTGGCCTAACATGCTCTGCATTATTGGCACGCTAGCGTCACCCGCTGTGCGTTCTCTCGCTCACCTTTTCTGAAATCGTCAGGTCAATTAACGTCAAAATATTCAAAAGAAAATACAAATACATGCAAAAATACAGATGGTCAGGAGATGAAGCTGATTGTGGTCCTGCCCGAGTTCCACCCTGTTCCACATAAACTGATGAAAAAAAAAAAAAAACATGTATGTAATTGTTGGTACGGTGAAGTTGTCTCAAAGTAAGGAGCTGTTTATGTAACATTTCTGGAAGGAGTCTCCAGTGTCAAAGCTGAAGCTGTAAAGCTTTAAGTTTTCTTCAGGAAAATCTTCAGGACAGAGGAGTTTCCACTTCTTCGCGGTTTATTGGTAGCACAACGAGCTGCGTTATTTTGTCTAATTAACTTCAGGAGAGAGAAAGAAGAGAGACTGGTGAAGGAACGACTGTTTATTATGACGGTGGCATAAGAGGAATAAAACACTTAGGGATGTGCTGTTTTAGGATAATAATCAACGTAACGTGATATCCTCTCATGTGGTAACAAAGCAGCTTGGTATCTCACAGTGTGACAGTTTGGACTTCGATCCTGAGCTTCTGTTAGCATGAGAGTATGTGAAACCAGAGAACTGATTAGATTAGATTAGACTCTCGATTTGCAGTCAGTAGTGTTGGGTGTGCTTCTGTAAACAATGATTAGACTGAAACTTTAGGCTACATGATACCTGAATTAACCTGTTACTCTATTAAACAGTGAACCACGTCATCACGTTATCAGCCGATCTGATCTGATCTGATCTGAACTCAACGCTCAGCGTGTGTGTGACACACTTACCCACTTGTTCTCGTGTTCGCTTGTGTGTGTGTGTGTGAGTGTGTGTTGAGCCTTTAGGGGAGTGAATAATTTGCTTTTCGATTTGGAATGGCATGAAAAACGACATGCAATTTTCAGTGACATTTCTAAAAGATAATTAGACAGAAATGTCACTCACTCTGTCTAATCTAAACTCGGACCGCATCTTAAAAAGACTGAGCCCTTTTGTTTCATTTATTTTGTGTGTTTTAAAATGAATTACAGACGTCTCTCTGTGTGACCTTTCAGGTGGCATTGTAGGTTTAGATCTGAAGGTCAAACAAAAACATACAGTGCTGTGAAAAAGTATTTGCCCCATCCTGATTTCTTATGTTTTTGTGTATATCTCATCCTAGATAGTTTTAGATCTTAAAACGAGATAAAACAAAGGCAACCTTAATAAACACACAGTACGGTTTTTATTCATAATTTTTTTTACTGAAGCAAAAAAGTTATCCAACGCCTATCACCCATGTGAAAAACGGATTATTTTCCTATAACAGCAGTAAGCTCTGACACTGGAGACTCCTTCCATAAATGTTAAACATCTCCTTCATCAACGATTTCACACATTTTTAAATCTGTTAATTATTAGTACACGTCCCTGTGAGTGAGCTGTTACTATAGCAACGATAACATATTAGAATGAATACATTAATAGAAACCTGTGATTTTCAGCTGCACTATTTTATAGAAAATGAATCAAGACATTCTGACCAATCAGAACCCAGAATTCAGTCGTGCCGGGCCACTTTGGGTCACTGCATTCTATCACACTTTTCATTTGAAGCTTTTCTGCATTCGCATTTCTAAAGTCATTGTGTAGATTTAGTTTTTTCATTTAGTGTAGATTTAGTGTACATGAATGTTGTTTTTTTTTTTTCTTCCACTATTAGATCCCTGTAGTAATCTCCTTTAGGGCTGTGTGGCTAGCAGACATCTTTAAATTCCTCATTTATCCTTCCTGCGAAATAGAGCCTGAAATCCACCAGACGAAATCCAAACAGTTTTTATGCTACATTATAATCTCATTATAAATCAGCGTGAATTTCCCCCTTCAAACCTCAGTAACTGCAGGCTGAATTAATTAGTCTAATTGAGGAAATGATAAAACGAATTATTTAGCACAAATTTCCTCGAGCTAACGCTGCTGCGTTTTTAATTGTAGAGCTTTATTTTTCATCAGGCTTTGCGAAGGCACGCTCGGTAAAGCTCTGGGTTTAGTGCGATTTGAAAATGTCAAGGTTTCTCATAGTAACCAAGCTGAACATGTTCTCTCTGTGTGAATCCTCACTTAGCAAATCTGTCAAATTACTTTCCGCATTGAAGAGAATCCATCATATCCCAGTGGAGATTAATGGCAACGAGTGTTTATTGTTTTATTTGTTCCTCCTCTCTCTCGAGACAAAGCGTCACGCTTGATCTGGGGAAACAATTAGTGTGAAAATAAAAGCTGTCTGCGTATGATGTGAATATTGCAGAGCTACTGGAAAAGGGGCAGAAAGAAAAAGTAAAAGAGGCAGAAGAACGAATGAACGGGGTTAAAGGAACAGATAAATCTATAGAAAGGGCTGCGGAACACGTCTCAGGGGCAGATAAATAAGTAAACGTGGCAGAATGAGAAGTAGAGTTGACAGCAGCAGCAGAAGAATGGTTGCAAAGGGTAGAAAATAAGAAAAGGATAAAGGAATTAGGAGAGGAGGTGAGAAAGCATGGCAGGAAAAACCTTTACAAGAGCAAAGTATGAGTAAAAGGGACAGAAGAACCTGTGGAAGAGACAGATGGATGAATGGAAGGGGCAGGAGGATTAATGGAAAGAGAAGAAAAAATAGAAAAATAAGTGCATGGGGTGGAAGAATGAGTGGATGAATGAATGGGTCAGAAGAAGAAGTGGATGATCAGAGGAGGTAGAAGAACATGTGGAAGGTACATGAGGGAAAGAGGCAAAAGAAAGGACAGAAGAACAAGTAGAAGTGGTAGAATAATACTGCAAGGAACAAAGTATGATTAGAATGAAGTGGAAGAGGTAGAAGAACCTGTCAAAGGGATAAGGTCATGAGTGGAAGAGGCAAATGAAGACAGGGCAAGTAGAGGAACAAGTAGAACAAAGTGGGAGGTATAAATGGGGTAGAAAAAAGGTTGGATGGGGAAGAACAACAATGAAAGGGACCAAACAGTGATGGCCAGGGACAGAAGAACATGTGGAAGGAGCAGATGAAGGAGTGGAAATGGTAGAAGAACCTGTGAAAGGGAAAAGGCCACATGTTCATTACAGTGGAAGAGACAAATAGTAGAAACCTGCAGAAGAACCAGGTGTGGAAAAGGGAGAACAAGTGAAAGGTGTGGAAGAGGGAGAAGGGAAAGAGTCAGAAAAATGAGTGGAGAAAGTTAAAGGAATAGATAGATGCCGGGGCTGAAGAACAAGTGGCAGGGGCAAATACATATCTAAAAGGGTCAGAAGAACAAGTTTGATTGTAGAAGAGTACGTGTCAAGGGTAGATTGGGCTAAAAGACCAAAGAATGATTAGACAAATCAGAGGAACCAGATGTGGATGAGGTAAAATGAGTACAAGAATGAGTAAGAGACTAATGAATGAATAGAAGTGAAAGAGTACAAAATGAATAGTAGAGGAACCTCTGGAAGAGACACAAGAACCAGAGGAACCAAATGTGGAAGAGGAAAAGAATAAGTGAAAAAAAAAAGGCAGCTGTGCCAAATCTCATCCTCTTTCTGAGTGTGTGACATAAAAATCATAGATCTGTCTCAGTTTTTCATTATGATGAGGATAAAAGCATGCTTCACTCTGTTCTGGTCTTTTTTTTTTCGCTTTAAGCCGTCAGTGGAGCTGTCAGAATCCTCGTTTTACACGGTCTTAAACTCCACTTACACACAGCGTCTCTCATATAACATCAACACAATACTCACAAATGCCTGTATGAACCTCACCATATTTCTTTGTAGCTATGTAATGTGTGTGTGTGTGTGTGTGTGTGTGTGTGTGTGAAGCAGTAAGTGTGATAAATCCCAGAGAATAAAAGAGGAGAAACTCATTACAGCCTCACAGCTCATGTTGGCAATACTTGTCCTACTTGGTGAAAAGGGCATTTCACGGTGTGCTTCTGTGGATTTAAAAATGCCCGACACCCTTAGTAACATCGCTTCCAGGATACTGGATTCAGATTGGTCAGAAGGTGTGGATTAAGTTTCTATAACAGCAGCTCTGACTGTTCACATCGCAGGTTTATATTAATGCGCTCGTTCTGATACATTATTGTATGTTTCTATAGTAACAGCTCATTCACAGGGATGTGTACAGCGCTCGCTCCACATAAAAGGGTTAAAAAAACAAACAAAAAAAACGTGTAATCACTGATATGGAGAAGTTTTCTGTAAGGAAAAGTTTCTTTAACCTTTCAGACAGTTTCAGAACCGTTTTACAATCCCAAAACCCTCTTCCAGTTTCAGAGCCCTGTCTCATATTTTCACAACCGTGGCTCACAGCTTCAGAATCCTGTCCAATGGTTTCAGAATCCAATGTCTCAGCTTCAGAACCCTGTCCAACAGTTACAGAACCCTCTCCCATAGTTTCAGAACCCATTTCCCAGTCTCAGAACACTCACCCACAATTTCAGAATATTCAGTTCCCCACTTTCAGAACACTCTCCCAGGGTTCCAGAATCCAGTTTCCCAGTTTCAGAACACACTCCCACAGTTCCAGAACCCTTGTTCCCACTTTCAGAACACTCTCCCAGGGTTCCAGAACCCATTTTCCCAGTCTCAGAACACTCTCTAACGTCAGTTTCAGAGCCCTGTCAGAGCCCCCATGGCCATTTCAGAACCCTCTCCCATGGTTCCAGAACCCAGTTCCTCAGTTTCAGAACTCTACCCCCTGATTGCAGAACTATGCTTCATAATTTTACAACCCTGTCCCATAATGGTTCTGCCTTATGGTCTAAAAACTCTGTCCCACTGTTCCCATGAAACATTTGTAAATGTATTCCTTGTTTTTCAAAATGATGGGAATTTCTTGCCTTCATATCCATCCCGAATAAAGGAAGTGAATAGGGACGGACTTTATCTCAGGCGCACTACTGAGGTGACTACTGAAGTGATGATGTAATAAATGTTATCCCTCCATCCCTGTGTTACCTACAGGACTTAAAGGTGATGTAGCTTTATTAAGCATTGATTAATTATCATCATTTTAACTGCTCCCTCATGTAATCCCCTGAGGTTTGTGGTTTTATAAGACATGCAGATTTCCAGGCGTATCATGACAGCAGTATTAGCAAGTGGCGCTTCATTAATGCGGGAAGCTAATTAGCCCAGAAACATGACTGCGGTTCTTATCTGTAGTGATAAGAAGTGGATTATGGTGATGGTTCTGCTCAGCCTGCTGTGGATAATTACAATTACTGTAATACATTGTAAAAGAAATTCTGGTTAATTAACTCTGATTAAAAAATCATTACCATTCTGTAATGAACATGTGGCGCAAGTCCCTGTTTTATTACAGAAACTGATTTTGGTTTTAAAGCGAGATGGGAGATTCCTGAGATTGTTATTGGCAGTTCTTCAAAACACAAAAAACGTTACTCCACGTGTACATCACGCACATTAATGTTGATATTTTAGCCGAAATATCGTACTATTCCTCTCCTGAATTCTCTGTTTGTACTCATTCAGTGCGTTTACATGGACAACAATAATCCAGTATTAACCCGATTAAGACGATACTCTGATTAAGAAACTAGCATGTAAACAGCAATTTTTAATTACCTTAATCTGATTAAGTTCATACTCGAAGTAAACACAAATGGAATTAAGACGTGTGGAGTATTCCTGTTTTAGTCGCATTATCGACGTGTATTACAGACATGTAAACACCTTAATCACACTATTAACGTCGTGTGAGAGTTTTCACCGCATTTTGCGACAGGACACGATCACACACGGCAGCGCTCAACCGTTTTACGGCAAACAAGCGAGTCGGATGGCGTGGCGCGGTGACGTAATGACGTGCTGTTAATCGAAATATGTTCTATAACATGTAACACAGGAACATGAAAGGATTACTCTAAAAGCGACATGTAAACACCTTAATCAGAATATTGTCTTATTCAGAATAAGGTCAATAATTAGATTACTGCTGTCCATGTAAACGTAGTCATTGACTCTCACTCTAGGATTTTATTTGTACCCATTGTTTAGTTTAATTAATAATATTCACTTATCTTTGCGGTTCTGTTGTATTGTTTATTGTAAAATGTGTAGGATGTAACCGTGTAACCAGGAAGTAGTCAGAACTGAAGATGGGAAAATGCTGAGGAGGTTAAACATGGCTCAGAATTTAATTCGTAATGAAGGAATATTCTTGGCGTTGTTTAGGTACTAGAGAGTCAGAACGTAGACAGGAAGTAGAATGATGCTAGAGAAGGTCAGGACACTGTGACTTCTGGTGGTGTGGAGGGGTAGTGTCCTGGTTTGGTGTCTGAAATTTTTTTCTTCTTTAATTTTGGCATCACAAGGTGTCACGCCTCTCTCCCATCACGTGTCCAATTCCCAGAATTCCACACCTTCATCCAGCTAGTTCTGCATCTCAGTTTCCTTCAGTAGATCTCTCTATCTATCTATCTATCTATCTATCTATCTATTAGCCTGTCTATCTATCTATCTATCTATCTATCTATCTATCTATCTATCCATTCCAACAACTGATAGAAGACTTCATCAGCCAAGTATGGATGTGACAGGTCATGTGAAATAAAGTTTTATGAGGAATTCTGGGAAATTGTGATGGGAGTGGTCAGAAACGTGATACAAGTCTAATGTGGCTACCAAGTAATGGACGCTTATGGCTTTTGGTGAATGTATGCTCAGACTGACCAACTTCCGAATAAGCAAAACCAATTCTTTTTTGGAGAAATTGTTCCTTTAATCTGAACTCCTGGTGTACTTCTGCGAGCCACATGCAAGGACGTTCATACGGCATCTTTTAAACCTTTTGAAACGTAAACGTGGTGTGAAATTGGAGTCGAGTCGTTCCGATTAAACGCCGTCCTCCTCGTTTGACTATAATGGAAGAAGCAGGCTTCAAAGCGTGGATCTGTTTGAAGTGTGATTTAAGAAAAGCAGCTTCTGTAACAGAAACACGCTTCTTTCAGTTGGAATTTTTTAGACGTTAAATCTCCTTGTTTAGCTCCGAGGTTACGTCAGACGACGAGCGCCATGTTTTAGCCTCTTGTAGATGAATTGCAGTAGATGGGAAATTAATTAGAGAAGCGTATCTGCACTCACAGGCCGCTGGGATTTTTCTTCCTGAGGCTCTTTAAGCACACTTTGTTTGACTTAAAGGTCAGTGTGTTTTATTTTCTAACTACAGCGATTAATAAGCTTATCACTGTCGCGAGATCAGTTCGGTAAACGCTGCCCTCCACAGAAAGCAGTGCAGTCATATTTCTCGGGAAGATTTAAATGCCAAGCTGTACAGATTATACATTTATCCTCCGTGTGTTCTGCATTATTGTAGTTCACCCTCATTATTCAAAAAAAAAGACAAGCTTGGCCATGTCTGCTTATATACTGGAAAGATTTCCAACCCTGTAGTAATAATAATAATAATAATAATAATAATAATAATAATAATAATAATAATAATAAATAGAATATATTTATCCTAATTAAAGAAATAAGTAAAAATAGGGTTAGGGTTCTGAAACTGGGTTCTGAATCTGTGGGAGAGGCTTCTGAAACTGTTGAACTGGATTCTGAGACTGTGGGTTAGGGTTAGGGTTATGCTAACCCTAACCCTAACCCTAGTTTTGTATGAGGATATGTGCCCTAATATATGATACTACTACTAATAATAATACTTATTGTAGATTCTACCTGCACTCCCTAAGCAGGTTCTAAATCACCCGATCTTCAACATCTGATTCTAATTTGATGGATTTGAAGGTGTGATAAATGTAGGGGTGTACTTACTTTTCTTGTGTGTGGGTTGTCTAAATGAATGTTCCTATGGTATTTCATGATAAATGAGTCGTTTGAAGTGCAAGGTATCTTTAAAGATATGAATGCACAGTGCAGTGTTTTGAACACTGAACAGCCTGTGTTTTTATTTACTGACATTACAGTCTTCACTCAGATTAACAAAAAAAAAAAAAAAAGTGTGCGTGTGTGCGTGTGTGTGCACGTGTTAAATTATGACTCCTGTGTCTTCCTTTAATGAACCAGACAGCAGTGGATGTGTTTCTCTCTGCAGATATTTTAGTGACGTGAGGACACACAGTTCATCTCATATTAATCATAATTTACTTAATTAGGGGAGCGTGTTGTTTATCTTCTACACAGTAATGAATAAATCAGCAGATAATCATGTCATTCAGGCTTCATGACATAATTATAATCTGTATATCATTATCTGGCAGCATATCAATATATTGTCACAGCACTAATATAAAAAAAAATCCATTCATTACCAACATTTCTAAGAGCATGTTATACACACACACACACACACACTCTGACTGTGTGTTTCTGTGTTTTCATCAACCTCATGACCTGAAGAAAAGTTAATTAGTCTCCATATTCTTCGTGTTTATCTTCACGCTGTGTTCAACAAGCACGACTTATTAACACATGGACACAAACTTGATCATCACGTTGAGTTCATTTATAAATAAAACACGCTTAATTCATCAGATACACATAGACAACGTGGATAAAAAATAAAATAAAGACATCACAAATAAGTGAGAGGGAAAAGATGGGAAACGTAGTGTGTAAAACATCTCCAGATTCTGAAATTACTCAGCAATTTATTGGAATAAGACCTCGGAAAAACCTGACCTCAAACACGGAAAGCTGCATTGGAACAGTCACACCACTCAGAATTCCCAGTAGGGAACCCGGCTCACCAGTTCTCTGACATAAACACTTAAGTTTTATTAAGTAATGAAATAAGACATTATTAATATGAGCTACGATGAGAACCTTATACGTTAATCACTAATCATGCAGGAATAATTAATCATCTTCTTTGTGTATTAAATGAGTCTAGCTATCCAAATACGACCTTGCTCTGGAGCCAAAGCACTGGATATATTGTTTATAATGTTTATATTGTTTATATTGTTTATATTGAAACTCTGGAAAATGGACTTTCTGATTTCTGAGTACTGTGGATTCCAGCAAAAATCTAAAATGTGTGATATAGCACGTGTTCAACTTAACCCGCTTTACAAACTCAATTAAATTATCCGGGGTAGTAAGGTTCATTATAAGCTAGCAAACACACGTGATTTATTTTCTATTGGTGAATATGAAATACTAATACACGTCCTTCCTTGTGTGCGTGACATGATACATGATATATATATATGCAGGAAGGGAAATTATGTCAAAATGCTGTTTATTGACTACAGCTCAGCATTTAACACTATCATTCCCTCTAACATCAGCACCAAGATGGAGGACCTGGCTCTGAGACCATCTCTATGCCAGTGGATCTCCAACTTCTTGACGGACAGACTACAAGCAGTTAGGGTGGGCAAACATGCCTCACCCCCCCATTCACCCTCAGCACTGGAGCCCCCCAGGGATGTGTACTGAGCCCCCTGTTGTACTCCCTGTACACCTATGACTGTGTGGCCACTTCCAACTCTTCCACCATTATTAAGTTTACTGATGACACTGTTGTGTTTGGCCTGATCTCCGATAATTAAGAGCCTGGAGAACTGGTGCCAGGAGAACAATCTCCTCCTGAACGTCAGAAAGACAAAGGAGCTGGTTGTGGACTTCAGAACAAAGTAGGAGAGGAGCTACCAACCCCAGTGGAGTGTGTGGACAGTTTCCGTTACCTTGGTGTCAACATCACACAGGACCTGACATGGTCCTGTCACATCAACACACTTGTGAAGTAGGCCACCTCCACCTCAAGCGCTTGAAAGACTGTAAACTGCCCTCCGAGGTGCTCAGGAACTTTTCCCCCTGCACCATTGAGAGCATTGTGACCGTTAACATCACAGCCTGGTTTGGGAACCGTACCATGCAGGACAGACGAGCTTTCCAGAGGGTGGTGCGAACAGTTGAGCGTATCATCCGCACTGAGCTCCCTGACCTGCAGCCCATCTACAACAAGCGGTGCTGGGACCAAGGCCAGGAAGATAATGAAGGACCTCAGCCATTCCAACAACGGACAGTTCTCTCCGTTACAATCAAGGAACCCTTTCCGCTCCCTGAAGGTCAACTCCGAGAGAACGAGGAGGAGCTTTTATCCCACAGGTGATTCGGGTCTTCAACCAGGGGAACACCAAGGACTAGAACTGGACTCACACATACAACATCCACTACCTACCTCATCCTGCCTGGTAGTACAGTTTTTACATCTTACATTCACTCCCTACAATTTGCACACCTCATTTGCACAAGTTCAGTTTTTCTGCTCTGTTTAATATATTATAATTGTAAATTGTTCCTTTTCAGTTTTGTAAATTTACTTTTTTTTTTTTTTTCTCAAAACAGTCACATAAAGAGGAACTGCACATCGGTCTGTAGAAGCTTCCAGAAGCTGATGGCATCGGTAAAAGCCTCGGTCTGTGAAGCTTTGGGGTATTTTTGTGTATTTTTGGTTTTTAATGAATAAAATGGAGATGATGTCATGCAGGGACACATCGCTGCCATCCCGGCTCCGGAAGGTCTCCATGGCAACGCCGGTTCTGCCAGTGGTAATTGCTTTCAAACGGATGCATACTTTTACCAAATTAACCTTTATCAAGCGCTGGAGATGGATTAATCTTCCGCTGGGTGACTGTTAGTGTGACTCTGCACAGTCATTGTGATTTATGGCGCAGGTGATGAAGACGCAGTGTTTTCGTCTCCCCTCTTTGTTGTCTCGTCTGTTCTGGTTGGCTTTGAGGACGTCCGTGCTGTAAATATTTCACCAAATTTGGAATGTTTGCAAACAAAAAGATGTAAGTGGCTAATGAACAGTTCTCTACTTACGATACAGATACAGATATTTTAAGTTTATTCCATTTAAACATAAGAGTGTTGCAGACTTAAGGACATCGTATGATGACTGTAGTCCTCATAAATACAACAAAAATTCAAATCTCATACGATTTTTTGCCATAGTTACCTGCTGAGTCTCATCTACTGTACAACATCTACACTCTTTAAGAAATCTTTGGATAGTCTCCCTGGGAACCTTCTCTTAAATGTAAAAAAACAAACAAAACTCTTTTCCATGCACAATATTCCCAAAACGACTAACCAAAGAACAATCCAGCAGCATCCACTCAATCAATATCCATCTTAAAATAAACAATTTTCCATTTTCTAATGTTCAAAAAGATTTCTTATTTTCCATTTCAAATTAATTTCATTCTTAACAGTAAAATGGGAAATTTTTTAAATGGAAAATCTAAAAAAGGCACATATTTTAAACTTGTTCATCCACACATAGATGTTTCCAGCACGGGAAGATTTGAGGTTTGGAGCAGGGATGATGCGGGAAAAAACATCTAAAAGACTTCGGGAAGGTGGCACTGTTGGAGCTGTACAGTTAAAATATTTGATGATGCAATGACGTACACCAATATGTCTGGCTTAAATGGGTGTCGAGAAATACTCCGCTATGATCATACACAGGTTTTGCCAAGACCTCAACTTGAAAAGGTACAAGTGGATGACAACTAGCTTTAAAATATCGCTCTTGTGCTTATGTGTCCATATTTGTTTTCAGAAATATAAAGACCAAAAAAAATGTATGAAACAGACATTCAGTTCATGGACAGATGTCCTGACATTGTCCTTTAGAATTCGCTGGTATAATTCAGATTCACTGTTCCATCAATGACAGCAAGTCGTCCTGGTCCAGATGCAGCAAATCAGGTCCAAACCATGACATTACCACCATCATGTTTCACAGATGGGATACGGTTCTTATGCTGGAATGCAGTGTTTTCCTTTCTCCAAACATAACACTTCTCATTTAAACCAAAAATTCTATTTTGGTCTCATCCATCCACAAAATATTTTTGTATTAGACTTCGGGCTCGTCCACGTGATCTTTATCAAACTGCAGATGAGCAGTAATGTTCTTTTAGGAGAGCAGTGGCTTTCTCCTTGCAACCCTGCCATGCACACCATTGTTGTTCATTGTTCTCCTGATGGTGCACTCATGAACATGTGAGAGAGGCCTGTAGTTGCTTAGAAGTTACTCTGGATTCCTCTGTGACCTCGTGGACTATTAGATGTCTTGCTCTTAGAGTGATCTTTGTTGGTCTCCACTCCTGGGGAGGGGAACAATGGTGTTGAATTTCCTCCATTTGTACACAATCTGTCTGACTGTGGATTCCGGACTCTAGAGAGTCCAGACTCTTTAGAGATGGTTTTGTGACCTTTTCCAGCCTGATGAGCTTCAACAACTCTTTTTCTGAGGTCCTCAGAAATCTCCTTTGTTCGTGCCATGATGCACTTCCACAGACATGTGTTGTGAAGATCAGACTCTGATAGATCCCTGTTCTTTAAATAAAAACGAACGCTCACGCGCTCACACCTGATCATCATCCATTGTTTTGCCTCATACATAAATGCATCTGGTTTTACTCTGATTTTGAAACTGACTTTGCACATTTAATACCTGCCCTTCAGGTGTATCAATTTACACACTCTTCCACACTGTAGGTGTCGTGCATCCGCCCGCTATTTTACATGCGTCATGTTCATGAAGGAAAACACAGAAAAGGGGTTTGTTATTGTACTCATGTGAAAGTTGCAGTTGGTGTGAGAACCAGTCCTTACACTGCAAAGCCATGAACGTGGTCTGGGAGACCCTGAGGACTGGTTTGAGAAGCACTGCTTCAGGGCAGAGGCGGATCAGCGGTCAAGATTCTGCATAACGGACCAGAAGGATAAGAGGTCAAATCTCAGCACTGCTGAGTTTGACCTTTAACTCCGAGGGCTGAACTTGCACTCTGACCTCAGAGAAGAAATGCACACCACCTGCGGCCATCTTTCTTCTGTTCCTGAATCAGTAATGGATAAAAGCACTGTATGGTCTGAAAAACTTCTAAAACACTGCAGTTTTTCTGTTCTGAACACGAAGAGGGCTGAGATTATCTGTGTGTACGCGTAAAAACCTCAGCTGCCAATTTTACTGCCTCAGAATACCATTTCGTCAGCTTCTGATGTGAAATGACTTATTCTCTCTCTCTCTCTCTCTCTCTCTCTCTCTCTCTCTCTCTCTCTGTATCACAGTCATTTAAAGCTAATTTAATTTGCTGCAGCTCGTCATGCCTGATTGCAGATGTGAAAAGGAACAACTGCGCTTTTCATTTCATTTCCATGCCACTTTTCCATGTGAATCTGAAAGCTATTAAGCTGTTTAATTTGAAATTCGTCCTCTGCCGTCTGTGAGAGATCTGATTTTCCTCCGTGATAACATCGCTGTGATGAAGTTACTGAACACGTCTCTGATGCGAAGCAGAAGTTTGCTTTTATCCTTTCCTATCACAATGCATGAGAACATTTTCACAAGAAATATTCTGTTCTTCTCAACTGGCAAAGACTCTACAGGAAAACGTTGCCTAGTAGCTGCTAATCTTTACATCTTAATTATGATTATAATTGTTATAAATATGTTTATTGAGGCATTTCCTGCTCTTGTATATGTGATTTTGCTATATACTGAGCAGCTTGTCATAAAATTGAAACTAGGGGAAAACTGGAAACGGGAAAACTTTATCTAGTTATTATATAATACATTCCGAGGATATGAAAGAATATTCTTTTTATTAATATCTTAACATGCGACGTTTGACCAAACACACTCAATGTGTTGTTGAGAGAATGTCAATTTTATTGTTGTATTCGTTTTGTAAGGGTCTGACAGCAAATGAGTAAAAAAACTAAAAAAAAAACCCCAAAACAAATAAAATTGTAAATGGTCTGCACTTATATAGCGCTTTTATCCAAAGCGCTTTACACTGTGTCTCGTTCACCCATTCACACATACACAAACACACACACACACCAATGGTAGCAGAGCTGCCATGCAAGGCACTAACTTGCCATTGGGAGCAACTTGGAGTTCAGTGTCTTGCCCAAGGACACTTCGGCATGTGGGGTCATGTGAGGTCATGTGGAGTCACGTGGGCCGGGAATCGAACCACCAACCCTACGATTAGTGGGCAACCCACTCTACCACCTGAGCCACAGCTGCCCCTATAAATAAATTGTAAATAAAGCCTTTAAAAACGATACCTTCGATCATTTTTCACTGCTGTGTTTCACTGCTGAAAAAAGACAATCAGATATCCATCTATAGCCGAGTTTACGTTCGAATGGTTCGTGAGTTTAAAATTAATTTTTGAAGGAAATTGGAAATGAATCAGTTTATTTCTCTAACAGACAAGTCAACATTCGGCTCATTGTGCCATAGGGAAGCGAGGCTCGAAACACAAATCACAGACCAGACAGCAGATTTATCATTTTAATCCGTGTTAAAACTCCATAATCTTTGGGATGGGAAGTTTTTGTGTGTGTATTGTGCCATGTTTGTGTGCAGGTCCGAACTCCCTTCCAGAGTTTCCAGCCTGCCCTAGCCTGCCTTGCTCCCGCCTCCCATGATGACATCACTGAATGGCGACCATATTTAAAGAGGAAGAAGCGCAGACAGGGGGATTTGGTGTTAGGAGATTGGGTTTGGTTTGTGTTGTTTTGCCCTTGTGGCTATAAGTATTCTGTGTTCTGACTATGAGTGTGGTTCTCCCTGTACCTGTTTAAGTGTACTATATTCACTACTGTATATATGTTTCACCTGCTTTACTGGCAGTAGGGGTGTGGCTGCCATTTCTTTTGTTACTAGGATCCGTGTTGTCTCTGTTTTTGGGCTTAGGGAGTTAGGGAAGTACACTTGTATGTATGTGTGTATGTGTGTATGTATGTATGTATTTATTTATTTATTTATTCATTCATTTATTTTTAGGTAAAGTAGCTCTCTAGCAAAGAATCCTTTTGTTTATTATTATGGCCTTGGCCCACCCTGAAGATATGCCTGGTGTTGGTTCTGTGTACAGTTTTATATACACTTGCCTGTTTAACAATATACAACAACTTTTGTTGAAACCTGTTGGTGTTTGTTGTTCCTGGCTTATTTAGAGATCATTTCCTTTGAACTGCGAGCTGGTTACTCTGCATGGCCTAACATCCGAACACATCATCTTATCTCATCTGAGGACAAATCCTCACCTAGCATCCACGGTTGACGTTGCGGTTTCATTTATGGATAATAAAAATGCACATGCCTGTGTTCGTGTCTAACGATTAGCACAATTCTTTCTCATCTTTAATGAAAGCAGGTGGCATATTTTTTCAGTCCTACATCATTATGAACTGAAATATAGTAGATTCAAATGACTGTTGTAAGATCTCTAGGGTATGCCTCACTTCCTGGTTTCATAATGATTCAGTTTTTATGATTAAAAACTCAAGTACAAGTACTGTGATTTAATTCTATTAAAAAATGATCATTGGAGTGAATCATGTACTTGAGACTGTACTGGGAGTACACTAGCTCATTACTGTATGGCTTTGATTGAGATCGCTTAAACTGAGGAGGAGCTCAAAAGATCAGGAGATTGGATCTTCATGTGCAGAATGCTAATGCTGCCTAAAAAATGCCTTGAGGCAAACTGACACGATCTCATTCGTATCTTTGCCTATGATGATTATTATTATTATTATCACATTATATCGGTTTGTTCTGTCCTCTGCAGCGTGACGCCGAGCAACGTGGCATTCCTGCCTCTTCCTCTTTATGTGTGACCCTAAAGCTGTTTAGAAGTCGAGAGGGGATTCAATTAGCTCTGATGGCTGGCTAATAGTGTTTAATGAGCTGTGTTTTGGCGTGATGATGTCTTCGCGGGCTCGTCTGTGCGGCGAGGTGATGTGACACCGCCCGTCTGCGGGAGCCGGAGTGTGTGGGTGAGCGAGTGAATGTTCCTGTCATGTTTAATCGAGGCGGATTTGCTCTCGGAGCAGATCTCTGAGCTGCACACGCTTTATCAGTACCGAGGCTCTGGCAGAAGAAATCACTTTAAATGTGTGTGTAAGAAGCTCAAGGCACCGAGTTTCTCTTGATGTGAAGGTCAAACTTCACTGGAGCAGAAAAAAAAAATACACAAACCCGACATCGCAGGAACCTTTTAAGAACCTTTATATAGTGCATTAGCCTTAAGCTAACACACTTTACATTAATGTAGGAATGCACCCTTAGAACAAAGCTTTTCCTCAAAGGTTAACGGTTCTGGTTTTCTAATGAGGATATATTAAAATACTGAGCGATGGGGTAGTGTGATGAAACGGAGTTACTAGTACTGCACGGAAGTCATTTCATTTCAGAGTACATCCCCAGGTGTTTTATTCCTCTTCTATGACAGCGATTACACATGATTAAAGTCACACTTTTTATCTGTTTATAGTTACATTCAATACGCATCATGTAACGCAGGGTGAGACGGACGCAACTGCAGTTCAAACATTTACTGAGAGGCAGACAGACAGACACATACCAACCGTGATGGAAACTCATAAACGGGTAAGAGACAGGTCAGTGAGGTCAGGCGATCTACAAAGAGCAATATGAGTAATATTAGTAACAGGTGCAACTGATCATGACACATGAGCAAAACAACCAATAACAATACAGGAGAAGAGACAGGACATATCTTTCATATAGAAAGTAACACATGTAAATATAACCTATATTAAACTATAAACATGTCCACTGATTTTTCAGCACATTGGTGGTGGAGCACATTTTCTGATGTAAACCAGCATGGATTTATTCCACAGCTGGCTTTATTCAGACCTCAGAGATACGACATGGTGGGGAGTTAATAAAACGTCTGCACTCCTTCCTCTGCTCAGCTTTTTACCAGTTCACTACACAGCACCAGTCGCAGGATTTGGTGTCCCGCATGGACGCGTTAGCTTGTAGACCTGCGTAGAGAGATTAGCACAGACACAGCGAGCTCTTATCTACGCTAATGTTCAAATCAGATGTCAGATGAGGAAAATGCCAGCCTGTAGGGTTCATGTATAGTGCACAAAAAAAAAAAAAATAATAATATCAACTGTAACAGGACTCATGATGTAATAAACGAGAACCAGAAGAAAGAACAGGGGTCAGAACTCGGGATTTCCTCACCAAAAGCTACAAGCTAATATTTTCTGCTGTCGTAGAGAAGCGTCCTGTCTAACTCACGATGTGCAGAGCGGTTTTAAATTGAACAACTATAGAGAAGATTCCATAGTAGATCAGAAAGCAGTCACACTGGTTAGACGTAATATACATATGTTCTGAATGAATGACCTGAAAACGACACGATGCACTGAAAAGCAAAGCCATCAGGGGTTTCCTTCTTTAAACAGTATTAAACACTGACTTCCTGTCAGATGTGAACGTCATTCCCCATTGCACTGCATTTCCTTTTCATCAGTGTGTTGTCCTCCATCTTATAGAGCTTTCTCTCTTTCTTTCTTCCTCTCTCTAATTCCCAGTAGTTGTTCATTATAGTATATAGTTGTTCAAACTTCATTATTTCTTCCATTATTTTGTGGTTTGTGTTCATTCTTCCTTCCTTCCTTCCTTCCCTCTTGCATGTAGGTCTCCGTATTATAGACCTGATTATTTCTTCCATTATTTTGTGTTGTTAATATTTTAAACAGCAGGTTCTTGATGTTTCTCCTGCAGCTTCTTCTCTCTGATGAGGAATCGGCAGCGGCTTCAGATGGAAATGTGTTTTTAATTGCTACACATACATCATGTTGATCTCGACTCCTCTTAAATATTTCATGCGCTGTGATAATACACGAAATAAGCAATGAGATTGACTGTGTAACATTTATTTATTTATTTAGTTGCAGTGTCTGAGCAGAGTGTTTATGTGTGTGTGTGTGTGTGTGTTGGTTTCTGACTTTGTTTCAGCCATCACATGTTTCGCCTTGACTTTGATGGTAATGACACTCTCACACACACACACACACTGCTGTGGATTTTTTTAACCCATAATTCCACCTAATGGAAGGTAACGGCACTGAGAGTCTCTATTACCACCCTGGTGGCTGACATGATTACCGTTGCCGTGGAAACGGGGCCCTGTCCAAACGCATCGGCTACACCAAATTACGCATCCCCAGCCCGAATGGACACGCTCCGGTTCCGACATTAAACACTGCCGAGTTTATCAGAGGCACACGAGAGGAGAAGAGTGAAGAGACACAGCTAATCTACTGCTCTGAGAGGAAAGGGATGAGGAAAGATCAGGCACTAAATGGGTAGTACGGCGTAGAGAAATAGAGAAATGAAGAGGAAATGGAGCTGAGAAGTTTCCTGATGTCCTGTAGGACTGGTTAAGAAATGGCCACTCTGTTAATAATCTGATTGTGGAGCTCATCAAATCAACTTAATCAGCTGTGGAACATGGCTCTGAATACCAGGAATGTTCCCCATGTAAATACTGACCGTGATTTTGGACTTAACACAATCTTTCTTTAAGACAGTGCTACAGAGTGTGTGCATCTCATCACAGAGTATAAAAGCTCCTTCATGGATCTGTGTGTGTGTTTTATTGACCTTGACCTTGACCTTGACGCGGAAAATGAAAGATTCAGACCTCCACGTGAACACAATGAGGTTGAGTGCTTGGTGAAATGTATGAAAATGTGATGTGACTTTGGAGACCTAACGATGCTAAAATCGTTCTCCAAAATGCAGAGAAGGATTCTAAAAAAAAAAAAAAAAACCTGCAGCGTTGAACCAGTTTCATATAAAAGACTTTACTGACACATTATTTAGAGTTTCTACAGAGTTGGATTCGTTTATTATTCACACTTTTACATCATCAGCATTAAAATGATATTAAAATCTCACCCTGACTCAGACGTAAAACCGTTTAAATGATGTTGCATTGGTTCATGAGATTTTGGAGATTAAACTATGCTATATATATATGTATATATATATATATATATATATATATAGTATATATCTTTGTAATGAAATATTCTGTGTGTCCCATCCAGACTGCTTGTTGGAAATAACAGAAATATGACTTTAGAATAGCCAGAATGTGACAATACTTTAAATTAGAGTAAGAATAATGACAGGCGATGAATAAAGCATTGTCACAAAATATATAAAAAATAAAGCCTTGGAGTGTGTGCTTTTTCTTTATTTTATTAAATCCCGAATTCTAATAGAATTATTGATGTTATCCTAATTCACAGAGTCTGCCTGCTTGTCTCTACCCCAAGGAATTATGGGTGACATACAGAGAATATTTCATAAATAATAAAACAGAACAGGGTGTGATTTTATAGAGTAATAATCAATAGTGTGGTGAGGCTCAGTTACTCCAAAGTTGATTCTTTTCCTCATTCCTCTTCTACCACGGAAGTGTAGCAATGATCGCATTTGTTCATTACAGGTTTTATTATGGAATAATAACACATCATACTTTTTATTTGTTTATAGTTACACGTTACATTAAATATTTCCTTAAGACACTCTGGATAAGGGCGTCTGCCAAATACCCTGAATGTAAATGTAAATTAAAGGGAGCCAAGTAACTCCCCAGGCTGAAAAGAGTCAGAAGAGACTCCAGGCTAAAGGGATCCAGGTAAGACACAAGGCTGAATGTACACACGTAATACCCAAAGCTGACGGGACCCAGGTAACACTACAGAATGAAGATACCCAGGTAAGACCTCAAGCTGAAGGTACTCAGGTAACACGCCAGACCTAGGGGAAATAGGCAAGGCACCAGGCTGAAGGTAACGAGGTAAGTCAGAAGTGAAAGACAGAAAGTACCTGGTTAAGACTATAGGTAACTAGGTAAGACCCCAGGGTACTGAGGTGACACCCCAGGCCTAGGGGACACAGGTAAGACCCCAGGATAAAGTTACTGAGGTAACACCCTGGGCCTAGGAGAAATGGGTTAGACCCCAGATTGAAGGTAATGAAGTAAGTTAGAAGTGAAAGATTGAAAGTGCCTGGTTAAGACTAGGAACCCAGGTAAAATTCTCAGGTAAGAACCCAGGCACTTGGTAATGGGGAAGTCAAAGACCGCAGGTTCCCAGATAAAGGAGACCTGGCTAAAGTACATGGTTACAGAAAATTTCATGAAGAGCAGGGGTTGACCAAGACATTAAATAAGAAGCAAGACAGTGAGGACCAATCACCAAAGAGAGAGTCAAGCTGACCAAATATGTGAAGCAGGACATGACTAAAAGTGGAACCAGGCTTTGAAAAATAAACAAGATTGCATTAAGAGTGGAGAAATACAAAAGGCATAAGAACGCCAGACATACCACCAGACAGAGAGGAAGTTGTGACCAAATATGGAAAGTGGGATAACTAGAATAAGTTTTGTTTTTGTTCTTTGAACTCTACAAAGCGTTAATTTACTAAATAAATTGATAACGAGCAATAGTGGTAAACATGACTGCAGGTTAGAGCAACGGCAGTGAGGGAAATCATATTTCTCTGTGTGAGAGGACCGAGTAAATCAGTTTTCAGTCTGGTTTTCTCAGATTAAACGTTCTTACTTCATCTGCTTTAAACCTCAATTAAAATGTGACGCTGTGTTACAGGAGCGTGTGTTTAACACACTGAGCACGGACGCAGAGTCCTTTTAGCCTGCAGTTTGTTATAAAAGCTCCATTCTTCCTCCTCTCTAGAAGCTTCTGTCCATCACTGCGGGTGTTTATTTTTCCCTCGATAAAAGTCTAATCACTGGTCTGATCTCGATACCATTCTTACGGAGCTGCATTCGTTCACTTATTTATAACTGCAGAAAAATAACGATTATTATTTAATGTAGTATATTTTGTGGTTATAGTTCTCAGATCACAACGTTTTAAACCCATACCGGTTCCTGGTCTTTCGGGTGTGTAATGATTTAAACATGCAGTTTACATGATGCTAAAATTGTGGCTATAAGCGTCCATTAGACTTATAGTTCCAGTTATTATTCATTTATTGCTTTTTCTTTTCTTTTCTTTAAAATAAACTAGAGTGTGTATTTTAGAGAAGGTGAACCGGGCACAGTACGGCCAGTGATTTATTACAGGCACCAGACCCTTAATAATTACTTAACACACAACACACACACACACACACACACAGTTACAGTATTTCTGTCAGGTGAAATGGAAGTGACATGTGATTGATGGTTGAGAAAATCAGTACTATTGCCTCGAGGGGTGAAAATGGCACAAGGTCTTACTTACAAAAACATCAGTCTCTCTCTCTCTCTCTCACACACACACACACACACACACACACAGTGTAAATTAATAAAGACATTGAACTCTGTTCAGGCTGCAGTATTACCACTGTTGTTTTGTATAGTTTGTGGATCGTGTGTGTGCGAAACTTGAAGGGGGGGGGGGGGGGGTTACCTCTGACTGTTCCACAGTGCTGACACTGGAGACTCCTTCCATACACACTAAGTAAAGAAAGAAGCAAAGAAAACTTCACCATATCAAAGATTACACACGTTTTTTAATCCGTCCGCCATACACGTCCCTGTGAACGAGCCGTTACTATAGAAACAATAACGTAGCAGAACGAGCGCTTTAATATAAACCTGCACTACTGTCAGAGCCGCTGTTATAGAAAACTAATCAACACATGACGACCAATCACAATGCAGTTCAGAATCCAATTCAACAGTGCTGTGATGTAATAAATCTTAACGGACTGAGTAACTCGAACCTTCTGAATAACCGTGTTAAATAAAGTAAGACTCTGGGCATTTATACAAACATTTATATTTACTTCTTCAAACAGAATTGCAGATAAGTTGTAAAACAATGTATAGAGTCTAAGAGGTGCGTTTACGTCCGTAAAGTGTGTGCTCTTTCCCCGATGTAGTGCATTTTACACGGATAGATACGTACACGGAACTGCAGCGAGGCGTTTCATGAAGAGAAATGAGGAATGCGACGCTGTGTTTGCACAAACTTACACTGCTGTGATTTATTGAGAAAAAGAAAACACGCAGTAAGCATTTTATTGGAGAAACAGCTACGCAGACAGTAATATTTCATAAATTAAATGAGCTTACCTGCTCGTCACCTTGCTGTGACCTTTACAGCGTGATTGATGCTATTTACTGCTTCAGGAATAATTGTGCAGTAGACGTTATTGTGCTGATTTTGTTATCCACAATAACCAGATGCTGAACTGAGACATGCGCGAAAGTGACTCTATTTTATTTTCAGGATGGGTGTATCTGTCAGGAGACGTAATGGTCTGAGAACGATATAGCTAGATATATTTATAAAAACAAACAAAAAAAAAACTAATCAAGAAGCAGATGTAACCAGCTCTGAATTTTTTTCGAAAACGCTCCCCCAAGCGGATAAATGAGAAAATCTTCGCATCGTAGAGTGCACTGAGAAAACGGAGATATTCAAAAACAACGGCGTATTCAACTCGAAGCAAACAAGAGGGTGGACGATGTTGTGCTGCAGTTGTTGTGCCCGATATTCAGCTTGGTAGCTTTGTTAAAGATTCGTTCGACCTTCAGACGTGAATCGACGCCGGCCGAAGCTTCTTACGTTTTTCCACATGCTCAATACAGGGCTGTGAGCATTTTCAGCTGTTTCGGCGTGGCCAACGAACGCCGGTGTAGACGAAGAGCGTTTTAGAATGAAAACACAGTCTACAGATCGATCCGGATGAATGCGGACGCAGCCCGAGCCCTCGGCAAGCAAGATTTTGGTGTGCAACTCACATATCGTGATCTGTTCATAATAATAATAGCTCAAGTTAGTCCTTTAAAAAATATTTGAAAGACCAGTATCTCTGTGGAGGTTAAAGAGAAAGGATTTGGAAAATGAACGCTGGTGTTTTAATTAACTCCGAGTTAAAACGGCGTGAAATTAAAAGTGATTATTGCCAAAGTAAATACGGCTAAATTAGGATACGAGGCCCAGCAGTTCGATATGTAATAACCGTTTGTTTATTTGCAGGTGGGTCGAGTATGAAATGAGGATTTATTCTGATTGGTACAGGTACATCACTTTATAAACAGATCCGTCCACAGCTCTTATAATAAGATTTCTGTTCTTCCTGGCTGCTTTTTGTGAAAATGCGTCTTCTCTGGACATCGCTACACTTTTCCAGGTGTAACAGCGGCTCAGCAGTAGAGACGTGTGTTGGAGAGGAAACGGGAAGAAACTGACGAATGATCCTTCAGATAAAAGGAGAGCAGCATCACCTCATTACCTTCAGCTTTACTCTCACTCTCTGCTTCACTGAATAGAAATAAAGGTTTCCGGAAAAGTCACGGCTGTACAGAGCCCAAAAGTTCTGAGTGCGCTAACATGAAGTTCACTACTGATGTTTATGATTATAAAAATCATCGTTTTTAATCACCTCGTCAGATCTGAGTGTGATGTATAATGAAACACGGCGTACTTGGCGTCGTATTGGATTAACGGGATGCAAAGTGTTTAGGTCAGTTTATAAAGGTCAACAATCAACCGGAACGGGAAGAAGATTGGAATAAATATCCGTTGAGTCATTTAGAGATGATTAGCTTGGACTCGTTCTGTATTTAAGCTCCAGGTCAGATTTTATCTTCTCTCATTTCCACGCTTTGGATCAAGTGTTTACTCGGCGGCCGAGTCTCAAACTCATCAGGGAGTCTTTTTAAAGTCTAAATACTTGGTTTTTGTCAATAGTGATGATGGGATTTGGATTAGCCTTACTTTAATTCTGACTCTTATTCTTGCATTTCTATAAGGACTGGACATCTGAGAAAGGAGATCGTTATTGCCAGTCATTCAGCCTTAAACATTCGGTCTTACTGGAGTGAAGAGTTGCTCTGGAGACATCCCTTGGAAGAATCCCATTAAAGATAACTGGCCCAGTGCAAGGTGCTGTTCAGGAACTTTGTAAAGTGGAACTGGAGGCACACTGATGCCTTGGGAAGCAGACTGGATGGGTTGTGCTTCCAAAACCCAAATGCTGAGTGCACTCTGTATATCTGGATGTACAACATCATTATTCCATTGTGGGTGTGTCCCAATCCACACTCTATTCACTATACAGTCCACATACACACCATCATCAAGCCGAGGCTGAGCCACACCTCCGTCCCGTCTCGGGCGAGGACAGAAATCGATTATTGTTTAAGCAGACGTCCGTCCCGACGTCCAGCGATCAATACGGAGACGTATTACAGAGCAGATGCTATTAACTGTACAGAACAACACATCCGTTTTTCATTAAAGGACAAAGTAAAGGAGCGATGCTGCTAAGGGCTGTGACTGATGCAGCACCCGAGGCCTCATTCAAAACCACCACCGTGCGTCCGGACTCAAACAAACAATTTAGAATTCCTCATTTTTCTTTCTTCCTGTCTTGAAGTATAACCATTTGATAATAATGATTATAGTACAAGACTGTTGAATTGTGATTGGTCAGAATATTATGATTTTCTATAAAAGTATTGCATCTTCAAATCACAGGTTTATATTAATGCACTCGTTCTAATACCTTATGCTTTCAGTAGTAACGGCTCGTTCAGAGGGACGTGTACGGCAGAACCTTGACGTAAACTGATTAAAAAACGTGTAATCGTTGATATGGTGACGTTTTCTTTAAGGAGATGTTTATTTAACATGCATCGAAGGAGTCTCCAGTGTCAGCGCTGTGTAACAGCCAGAGGTAAAGCTGTAACTTTAAGTTTTCCCACATCGTCGGGACAGAGTTTACACTTCTTTGTGTTTTTTTTTCGGTAACACGACAAGACACATTTTTATCTGTCTTATTATGATAAAGAGAGGGGATAAAGAGAGGGAATAAAGAGAGAGCGTAAAGAGAGGGAATAAAAAGAGGGAATAAAGAGAGAGTGTAAAGAGAGGGAATAAAGAGAGGGAATAAAGAAAGAGCGTAAAGAGAGGGAATAAAGAGAGAGAATAAAGAGAGAGAATAAAGAGAGAGAATAAAGAGAGGGCTGTTGAGAAAATGACGGTTTATAGCTGCTATAACGTAAGTGAGAACAGGAAATAATTATGTGGATTTTGTTTCTGAAATAAACTGGAATATAAAGCCTATGTAAATATATAAACAGTAAAATGTAGGTACGTGTATGATAACACTGTGACTGACCACATGGGTGTTTTTAAGCCTGTCATTTTCCTCCATCTTCTTCTTGAACAAATGTCTATTGTGCGATGTCTGGCCTCTGATAAGTCTCCATCTACTCCCCGAGAGCACCTGAGCCTCAGTCCCATGGCCAGCTCCCACAGCAGCAGGTGCACGGAGGTGCAGGACGGCAGGATGCCCGGCTGGAGGCTCTTAATCCACTCACACACTGGCGGTGCTTCAGAGTGGGAATAAATCCTCCATTCGCCAAACCTGAGTGTGAAATGATGCACACGGGCTAGACAGACTATTGCAAAGCTTTAATCTCTCTATCTCTGAGAACCCCACAGGTTCTCCTGATGAGAAACAGACCTCCAGCCAGACGGAGAGGATCCTAGCCAGTGACTGTATGAGTCGATGTTGTAACAGGGAATTCAGAACTGAAGCCAAAATGTTTCTGAGGCCCTCTAGTGGCTGGCTATAGTACAATTATTAAGCCCCGCCCATTCCCATGTTAGTCGATGGGAAGGGTGGAAAACTTCCATTTTATTATATATGGGAATAATGTTCTGTCATTTTTTTAAGTTCTGTTTATATTTATTAAATATAAAAAAACCATGCTTGATGAGTTGGTTGATTTAGACCAAATAACTCCTAGAAACTGCATTTACCATAAGGATAAAATATTGGGGGAGATAACATGACCGCCAAGTTCACCAGCCTTACCTGGTAAGGTTAGCCAGTCTCTCCTTTTAAAACAAACTCAGCCGAAAGGAGCGGAGAATAAACGAGCACTTCTCTACTGAGACGTGTATCCTACTGCAGGCGCCAGAGCTAGATGGAAATCAGATAGAGCACGATTTGTTGAGAATTGAGAATGTTGACTGCTGTTTATATTTTCAGCTGGTACATTACATTAGCTAATTATTCTTACATAACTTTGATTAAAATGATAAATAATATCAGCTAACAAGCAAAAGCCCAATCAGTGCAGTGTGGATGAATAAACAGTTAAGCACTGATAACATTGAGATAGATAGACTAGATAGAAGGACAGACATGCAGATAGATAGATAGATAGATAGATAGATAGATAGATAGATAGATAGAAGGTAGATAGATGAACAGACAGATTGATAGGTAGATAGACAGATGATTGGACAGACTGACAGACAGATAGATACACAGACAGATAGACTGTTAGACTTATAGAAAGTCAGATGGAAAGATGGGCAAATGGATGAATGGACAGACAGATAGGCAGACTGAGAGACAGACATATGAACAGACAGACTGGCAGGCAGACAGACAGACAGATAAGCAGGTGGAAGAACACCTGGATGAATGAACAGACAGATAGACAGACAGACAGACAGACTGTTAGACACTCAGACCAACAGACTGTTACTCTTAGACACTCAGACAGACAGACTGTTACTCTTAGACACTCAGACAGACAGACTGTTACTCTTAGACACTCAGACAGACAGGTGGGCAGTCAGCATTTTACACGTTAATTAATAATGCAGTGCATGTTCTTTGAGTTAGCCAGTGCACCATCTTCATTTGCAATTCTGGTAAAACCATGCACTCTCACATATCGTGTCCAGCAGTGATATGGGCAGGTGAGACGCAGACAATCTGTCTGTCTAGCTGTATCTACTGCGCTCCAATTCTTTCAAGATGGTGACTCTCATTTCGACACAAAATTGCTTCAAAGCCACACAGTGGTACTGAATGGCATCATGTTATCGACTATATATACAGTCATTGCCTCTACCCCCTCCTACTATACCTCTCGGTTCATCTGTCTGCCCACCTGTCTGTCTGAGTGTCTAAGAGTCTAACAGTCTATCTGTCTGTCTAACAGCATCTCTGTCTGTCTATCTGTCTGTTAATTCATCCAGGTGTTCTTCCACCTGTTCATCTGTCTGTCTCTCAGTCTGCCTATCTGTCTGTCCATTCATCCATCCGTCTGTTCATCTGACTTTCTATAAGTATAACAGTCTATCTGTCTGTGTATCTATCTGTCTGTCAGTCTGTCCATTCATCTGTCTGTCTATCTATCTATCTATCTATCTGTCTATCTATCTGTCTATCTATCTTTCTGCATGTCTGTCCTTCTATTAGTCTATCTATCTCAATTTCATCAGTGCTTGAGTGTTTATTCGTCCACGCTGTGCTGATTGATTACACTGACTCTCTCTCTCTCTCTCTCTCTCTCTCTCTCTCACAGACACACACACACACACACAGTAATAATATTTTTAGTTTGTGCTTAGCTAAGACAAGAGCATTGTTCAGAATTACATTTTTTTTCTCCGTGAGAAGCAGATTTGTTTTTAGTTGTCTCTGACGTTTCTGCTTACGGCTCACATTTCCTTTTTCTCCTCCACTGCATCTGCATTTGTGCTGTTCACTACCTGAGTCAGGTACATGTGTTATTACAGGATGACAAGGTGAACCACACACACACACACACACACACACACACACACACAAACAGATTAGCCATAACATACTCAAAATCCCTAAAAACAGTTGAAGTGAGTAACGGTGATTATCTCATTACTATGGCACCTGTTGGGGGGGAGGGGGTGGGGTTATATATTTATTATGCAGCAAGTGAACAGTCAGTCCTCGAAGTTGACATGTTGGAAACAGGAAAAAATGGGCAAGTGTAAAGATCTGAGCAACTTTGACAAGGGCCAGATTGTGACAGCTAGACGTCTGGGTCCGAGCATCTCCTAAAACAGTACGTATTGTGGGGTGTTCCCGGTATGCAGGGGTTAGTACCTACCAAAAATGGTCCAAAGAAGGACAGCCAGTGAACTAGACACAGGGTCATGGGCGCCCAAGGCTCACTGATGTGCGTGTGGAACGAAGGCTAGACGGCACCAGGATGCACTATGGGAAGAAGGCGATCTGGTGAGCTGGTGTTCTGCTGGGAAACCTCGGGTCCTGGTATTCACAGGGATGTTACTTTGTTACGTACCACCTACCTAAACATTGTTCCAGACCAAGTACCCCTCTTCATGGTAACGGTGTTCCCTCACGGCAGTGGTCTCTTTCAGCAGGATAATGCTCCCTGACACACTGCAAAAATCTGTTCAGGAATGGTTGAGGAACATGACAAAGAGTTCAAGGTGTTGACTTGACCTCCGAATTCCCCAGATCTCAATCCGATCTAGCATCTATGAGATGTGCTGGATAAACAAGTCCGATCCATGGAGGCCGCACCTCACAACTTACAGGACTTAAAGGATCTGCTGCTGATGTCTTGGTGCCAGATACCACAGCACACCTTCAGAGGTCTTGTGGAGTCCATGCCACGACGAGTCAGAGCTGTTCTGGTGCACAAGGAGAGGGGAACATACACAATATTACACAGGTGGTTTTAATGTTATGTTTGTATATATACACAAAACCATGTGTCACAATTATTGGCACCCCTAGAACACCTCTAGGTCACTGTAAGGTTACTGTAGGTCACTTTGGGATCAGAAGGGTTAAAGTTACAGAATCAGAAACTTCACACACGTCTACGCTGCGTGTTTACTCAGTGTGTATCCATATTAATGCGAACTCACCTACCTGTGTGAGTTGTCAATCAAACAAACAGGCAGGCATATGATTAGATTTGAAATGCAAACGAGAGAGAGCGAGCGAGCGAGAGAGAGGGAGGGAGAGAGAGAGAGACTGAGAGAGAGAGAGAGAGAGAGAGAACTCCAGCTCTGTTGCTCAGGGTAAAAACATATTAAATTGAAAGTTTAACACACATCTGTGCAGTCTCCCTCCTGCTTCTCCTCCCTCTTTGCCACTTACAACACAGCCTGTAATAGAATTAATTATACTGATTAAATAAGCTCTGATATAATAGAGAGAAACAGAGAGAATGAGAGAGAGAGAGAGATGGTGGTGTTTCACTAAGTGAAGCAGGTATGTAACATGAGAGATACCTCTCATATACATGCATTCACTAGTTTGACTCATATTGACAGGAAGTAGGAGGTTAAACACAAACCGACCAATCAGAACGTAGAATCAGACACTCAGTTCTAAAGCCAGGAGTATACTGTATGATTTTAACCCAGTTTTAAACCTGTTTTTTTCCCCCCAGTTATATAGTCGTGATCAGTTACATTTAAAGCTATAGGATGTAAGGTTGTGAAAGGTTGTGCCCTCTCTGGTACAAACACGTTACTGCAAGCTAGTTTTAATCTCACAGCTATGAGTGTCGCAGAAAATGACCCCACTGTTTTTTGGTTTTTTTTGTGATCCATTTTAGCGTAGCCTCTTACTAAACCTTCCTCTCGCTTCATCACAATATTTATCGTTCTTTTTGCACGTGTTTTGCGTGTAACTTGAATTTTAAATAAATTGAATTTACAAAAAAATTCTAAATTATTGGCTACATCTTAGTGTTACTTGACATGGCTTCTGAAAATTGTGTATTAATTCCAATTAAAAAACATTTCATATGATCCTTTGTAGTGAGCATGTGTTTAAATGTGTGAATAATTCCTGCATGAAGTCAAAGATATCCATTTTATTTCTATAAAAATAAATTAAATATTTGTGGTATGATTTTGTGGGTGAATGTTACTGTGAGTAAATTAATTGTGAGTAAAAAACGATACGTATGTTGCTACTTTTTTATTTATTTTGTAAATATGTATTATTTATTCAAATATATTTTAACATTTTTCGTATTTCTGGCTTATCAAAACAATAAATGTATTGTGATGAGTGACGGCAGTGTGTTTATATTGTTGCACTGGTGAGAGTGTGTAATCGCAGGAGAACCCTGTAATTTCATTAACATGAGGAGACGGATGAACGCTTTAGAAAGCGCTGCTGTGTGTGAGAATAGTGATTATGAGGGATGTGTGTGATGCGTCCCACAGACAGACAGATAGAGGGACATGTGTGATGTGTTAGTGAATGAACACATGCGTGAATGACAGAGCTTGGTTTGTACTGCAGGTGATGGCTGTAACGTTTCTGTCACTCGACTCCTGAAAATTACGGTTATTTTCATCAAGTGGCGTATAAACGCTCTCAGAAAGCAGACGAGTGGAGCGAGAGAAGATAAAGAACACATACTCCCTGGTATGTTTTTTATATTCTCATATCACATTCAGAGTCATATTAGAGTCCTCAGCTCTAATAATAATAATAAAAATAATAATAATATTGATGATAACCGACGGACAGCCCAGTCACACAGACAGACAGAAAAATATAGACAAATACAGACAGACAGACAGATATACTGACTGCAGACTGATAGACAGGCAGGCAGATATACTGTATACACAGCAAACATAGAGACAGACACACACACACACACACACACACACATATATATATATATATATATAGACAGGTACAGACAGATATATAGACAGACATACAGACATTCAGCTCTCAGAGTTGAGGGTTCTAGAATATTCGGTTCTAGAACACGGTTCTGTCTGATCTGCAGTAGTAGAATGTAAGATGCTGACTCGGGTGTTGCTGCAGAGGGTGTGCAGGTGTGCAGCGGTGTGACTGTGTCTCTGACCCTGTACCTCACAGATACACTTCTGCTGCCGGAGATCAGTCTATCAACCTTTCAACCTCTGCTCCAGATGTGTTCCTGCAGCTGCCTCAACTCTCACTGCAGCTCAGCAACTGTGTGTGTGTGTGTGTGTGTGTGTCTGTGTGTGGGTGTGTAGAGTTACACTTCATGCATGCTGGGCTGGTGGAAGGTTAATCCGCTTAGACAGGTGTGTGTGATGTTGGTGGCATGTCCCTATTTTATTTCTCTTCGCCTCTGGCTGAAGACAAAGACACACACACACACACACACACACACACACACACACACACACAGAGAGAATGAGGAATGAGATATTAGAGTGGGAGAGTTCCTTGTACTCAAAGTTTGCGACTTGCGCCCGAATGTTACGTCAAAATATGTAGATGTGGAAAGTTGCTGGTATTCAGAGTCGAGTTCCGCAGCTGCTGAAGTGGATTTTCTGACCTCTACATTCAGATTATTAAAATCACCTGCGTGTAGTGGCAGATACAGTTTTACACTAGCATCTACACCACCACCTTTAAACACAAACACTCACCATTAAAGTCAAAAACAATCAGGGATAGAAAATACAGACTGAGGAAGGAAATTGCTTTTAATTTTCTTTGCTGTGAAATATAATTCGATGTAACATAAAGCCAAGAGACAATTTAAACATGAAAAATAAAAACACTAGTATGATGATATATGAATGAGAAGATAGGAGTCGTGTGAAGTGAACAGTGCTAGCTGTAATTCTCACATTAATCACTGGTTTAATTGAACAAAATGGCTTCCACACCCATTATTCAGCAGCACATAGAATAGAATAGCACTTGATCCAGCACAGCCTGTTATTCTACACTTTATTATCTTATATAGTGCTATATAAAGTTATGATATAAAGTTACTCAAAACTTAATGAAGCTTCATGAAATCGTAATGTGTGCGGGATGTACGAGATTTTATCACACTTTTAATTCATTAATTAGATTTGTTGAATTAATCAAATAAAGTCAGTGTTTGTGTTGTGATGGCCTCCACTGGTCCTGTTGAATCCAGCATAAATCTGGAGAATGCGTGTCCATGCTGATGTTTGTTAGACGACTACAGTAATTAAAACTCACGCGCTGTGACTGTAATGAAATATTTATTGCATATTATTCATTGTTTGGACTGACTGTGACAAATCATTCTTTACTTCAGTGTTTCACCCAAAAATCTCTCCTGTACTTTTCAGATGGTTTAACGCTGAATTCCGATCGCATCGGTTTATTTTAAAAAGAAGGAAACATTTCTCCATAAGGGTCAAAAGTCCAGCAACAGATCAGTACCAACCAACAGAATCCAAACTGGTTAAAACCAGCTAATATTAGTAATCACGTCACTAACATTTCAGTGTAAATAAAGCTGAAAAAACAACAATAGAAACCGTCACAGAAATTGTGACGGTTTCCACTACAAATACCATTACAAACCATCAGCTAATCATTCAAACCATTATCATTATTGGTCCTTAATGGTATCCACTACACATAACATGCCACCAATAGATTACCAGATACAATAAATTACAAGTAACCCACAGAGACCATTAGAGTTTCCATTAAAACTAATACAATTCCCATTATAACCATTAAAACCATTGCAAATTTCTATTCTTTGTTTCAGCAGGGTTTTGATTTACTTCTCTTCAGTTTTTTTTAATCTCCTTTAAAGTTTAACCCTCTATGGAACTAATCATAAAATCACAGCTAAAAAAAAAATAATTACCCGATATTTTTAGTGTATTTAAGGCTAAAATCATTTTCCAAACCTTTTTTTTTTTTTTTTTTTTTAGGGTACCTCTCATTTATAAGTGGCTTTGTCCCATTTGGGTAAAAGATTTTTGGTAAATTTTCTGAAATGTCACAAATTCAAATGCATTTTCACTGCCTAGAAAGACGTTAGCCAGTGTCTTGGTGTTTCAGAAACATTAAAAAAACACAACTTTATTCACATTCCATTTCATCTTATGCTACTATATTTGTTTTGGAACTCGTGTGTAAAATTGTCTGAAACTTGAGACAAATTCAAATGCAATTTCACTCTCTGGAAAGTTATGTAAAAAATCTCTTGGTGAATGAAAAACAGTAGTGTAATAATGTTTTAGCGTTTTAAACAGAGTACTCTATTCTAGTTCTGTTTTATGTTGTGCTACAGTAATTGATTTCATGTGATTTCATTTTTACTCACATGTGAAAATCAACAAGACAAGTCTTTTTGGGTGTGAAACACAGGTGTACCCCACACTTTCCACACATAACTCGAGTTTGACCTGTGCAGTCGTCATTTTTGCAGCGTCCCTGCTTGTCAGCGTAGTGAGGCCAATGGGCAATGCCATCGTTCCTGACCTCTGGTTGTGTTATGGATTCTCTCCTTTGCTTCTTCTTTGACACTGACTCCCCAGAGCTGGGTCGGCCACGTTTCACTTTGTCTGTGCCTTGTCTACAGAGGACATCTGCACCTGCTGTTTTGAACTCTCTTAGACTGAGTTCCTTGCTTTATTTATTAGAGGGATCATTTTCCCTTCGGTTCAGCAGCCATGCATTAACACACAGTACATCCTGGATATGAAAGAAAATACGAATGTACCATTTCCATGACTGAATCTTTGTTCGGTACAATTCAAGCAAGGAGTCCATCAGATCAACACCTCCCATTTTTTATTATACATCACAGAGGATGGACATTTCACACTGATGGTCTGATTTGTCCTCCTGTCCCAGCGTTGCACAGTGGAAGCTGGGTAAGCCCCAGTGAATGTACTCAGAAGGGTGACATTGTGGTTGTCTTGCCATTTGCTTGCGATTATTTGCACATCCTCACACCTGGCTACCTTCTCATCACAAAGTTCCCCGTCCAGCCCTTTTCATTTCCTTGTCAGTTTTCAACATGCACCCTTTCAACCTGTTAGTCCTGACTGTGCCTATGCTTGTGACCCAATTATCATGGTACAGCTTGAAATTCTGATGTGGGGTATGATGGATGCCAGTCGTAGAACTATGATGCTACTGGCTCCCAGGTCATTCCTTCCACTGACTGGTATTATCCTGCCTGTGTGGAACTCAAAGTTGTATGCAATGAATTTTGAGTCACAAAGCATGTACACCTTGTACCCCCATTTATGTTGCTTGCTGGGGATGTACTGCTTCAGTCGACGTTTTCCTTTGTATGGAATTATTTGTTCATCCACACTTAGGTGTTCATCCATTGGAATGCTTCTCATTCGTTCTACAGCAAAGCTGAGGAAAGTTCTTATTTTGAAGAGAGGATCTCGATTTGAGTCATCACTGCCGAGGTCTAAAGTGTTGTCACTGAAATGGAGGTTGCTCTTGATTTGTTCCCATCTTTTCATTGGCATTACATCAGCTATCTCATCAATGCGTGTGCGGGTCTGCCAGCACATACGTATTGCAGGAACTCCATGGATGGACATTTGGAAAGCAGTCCCAATGAACTGTTTCTTTCTCTGTGCAGTTCAGGGGTGAGTTAACCTGTTTTTGCACGGAGTAAAGGATTGTTTGCTGGACAATATGTTTGAGACACTCAGAGGAAAACATTTGCTTGAAGAATGGAGAATGAAGAAACAGAGAATGCGCCTTCTCTGCTGAGGCAAGACGCATCTTCCAAACTGGCATCGGATAATGAATCCGAATGCCTGACTTCCACAACAACCTATGACTTGTTGCTGGCTGCTCCTGATTACGTTCTTCCTCCCTGTCCTCACTCTCACTGCTGCTATCCTCCTGATCCTCAACTTGATCATTTCTTACTATAACCTCATTGTAACCTCATTGATGCACTGCTGTCAATATCATCACTACCTTCTGGAATTGGTACAGCTTTGCCTCTCTGTCTTCCATAAAACTTACTAACATCAACCTAGAACACAGACGTGAAGACTCTTCTACTGCTTGAGAGGACTGAACAACACTGGCAGCTATACAGGAAATATGTATCCCATAAAAGAACTTTGTTATTTATACATGACACACAGATTTTGTGTGTTCTTGAGTTGTGGGTAAAAATTACAGAAATGTTTAGAAAACACATTTGGATGTACAATAATTTTTTTTTTTCCATGGAAATTATATGTATGTTCTAGTATAAAATAAATTCACCATGGTGCCTTGAGAGCATGTAACCTAACATGTGCTAATGTCCCCTTCACTTCCTTTTTGCCAAACGTGTGAAGCACATGGAAAATAACTTGAGTGGTCAGCACGTTCGCCTCACACCTCCAGGGTCCGGGGTTCGTGGCCCTGTGTGTGCGCGGAGTTTGCATGTTCTCCCCGTGCTGCGGGGGTTTCCTGCGGGTACTCCGGTTTCCTCCCCCAGTCCAAAGACATGCATGGTGGGCAGATTGGCGTGTCTAAAGTGTCCGTAGAGTATGAACGGGTGTGTGAGTGTGTATGTGATTGTGCCCTGTGATGGACTGGCACCCTGTCCAGGGTGTACCCCACCTTGTGCCCCATGCTCCCTGGGACAGGCTCCAGGTTCCCCGTGACCCTGAAAAGGATAAGCGGTATAGAAGATGGATGGTTGAATACTATTAGTGTTTTTAAAATGAAATTTTATTTGCGTCATTTATAAATGACAATGTCCCATAGAGGGTTAAAATTTTGCTCCAAACATTGCTCATCCACGAGATAAACTCAAGCTAGCATAAAAATGGATGTAGTTAGCCTGTTTACTACAACGCTAGCTTCTAACACAGACTGTATAATCTTTATTAGTGTTACCTTCATTTTTATTTACAGCAGTAACAACATGGATTAAAATAATAACATTTCATTATATAAAGCTACTTTGTGGTTAGCCTGTTTACTTTAGTGCTAGCAAGTTTGTTTAGGACAATGCTAAGTAATGTGTTTACAATAATGCTAGTTCTGAGGTTAGCCAGTTAAATACAGTGCGTTAGTGTTAATCTGTTTGTTATAAAGCTAGTTCATCATTTATAATAAACTGCAATCAGGCACACATACGTATACAGACACACTCGCTGTATTATACCCGGGAATAAACACCCAATGTACACACACACACACACGTTAGTGAGATTATAGTTGTGTGTACACACTAACACTGAATAATGAATAAGGCTGCAGTGTGTAAATAGAAGTGTTTATTTATCGAGGCTGGAACTCTTTCCCCAGGCGGGATGTAAATAACGTCCACTCTCCGGAACGTTCCACAGGATCTTTAACAGATCTGACGCAATGATTTATCCACAATTTAGGTCGAGATTAAACACTTTTAAAGTGCAGTGAGTACGGGGGCCGAGCGGGAGCAGCAACCACAGCCAAAATTCATTTTAATGTTTAACTAATCAAATGCACTTCTCCTCCAAAGGTGGAGACTGTGTGTGTGTGTGTGTGTGTGTGTGTGTGTGTGTGTGTGTGTACAAGGTTATAGCCTGTAGGTCAGAATTATTAAAGGAATTGAGGGTTAATAATGAAATTAAATAATGACCCATCAATAATTATTTATAATTAATTATTGATTATCATGAATCACTTTATTGACAACATGATTAATTCTAAAACAATATCATGTAAATGTAAAAACAATAATATATACATATTTATATCATTTCTAAACGATATAGAATTCATAATACTAAATAAAAGTACTGTAAACATGTCTTGTCATTTTTTGCTGATGCAGTTCTGTTAGAATATGATAAAGCACTCGTTAGCACTCTGCCCGTGTTTTGTTTGTATTTATTTATTTCCAGGTGAGTGTGTAAGGGATAGAGGAGATTAAGGGGAAGATTAGAGAGAGATTAGTGTTGGCAGTCGGATGTCTGACCCACACTCGTCCTCGCTCTCGTCTCTGCTGAGCGGCGGATTTATCTCCTCTCTGACATGCTGCCAGATTCGTGTAATAACATCACCAGCGTCCTGACCAGTGTGTTAGTGTTTCTGTTTAACCTGTCACCGAGTGTGTACACATCTCTGTGTTTGTTATGGACCTGTGTGTGTGTGTGTGTGTGTGTGTGTGTGTGTTATTAATCTTGTTAAATGTTTAGTTGCCCTTTAAAACCCAGCTGAATGGATAATTAATATTTAACACACTCGAGTGAAGAGACACCAAATCATCTGTTTACCGAGTAGAGCCATTTCACTCGTTTACTCTCGCTTTAACTACAGACCTGGGGATTTATTTATTCACTCGTTCATTTTGTATCCCTCTTTCTACAATAGCGGCTCTGACCGCAGGTTTATATACAGTATGTTAAAGAGCTCGTTATTGTTATACGTTATAGATAGATAATTTATTGGTCCTCAAAGAGGACATTTGTTTCCACCATGGGCGCGTAGAAAAACAAAAACATCATACATATAACGCATCATAAACAATCACAGGCATAGAGAGGAGAAGGGGACAAGAACAACAACATCAGGATCATCATACAACAAATGCATCTGGCATCACAATGGCTGAGTACCTATGTGTTTAACGCTCGTATAGCCATAGGAACAAATCTCCTACCATAGCTGGCCTTTCTGTACATGGGTATTCTGTACCTGCGGCTAGAAGGAAGGGGGTTGAAATATTGACGAAGTGGGTGGTTTGGGTCATTTAAAATTTAAAAATTTAATATGCCTTCTGGAGCGTATATGAACTGAACAGTCCGATAAATTGGGGGTTGGATTACCAATAATTTTTCTTGCTAAATTAGTTATTTTCAGGAGTTTGTTCTTATCGGTAACTGTTAGCATATGGAAAAAACAAATGGCACCATACATAAGAACCGGTTCAATAATACTTCAGTACAGAAGAAGAAGCAGACTAGGCTGAACAGACAGATATTTAAGTTTACGAATAACCGTGAGTCTCTGTTGACAGCACTTGTAAATACCTAGAGTGTGCTGATTGAAGTTGAGATGTTTATCCAATGTAATGCCCAGATATCTGAAATGATCCACACTTTCAACCATCTCTCCGTTAATGGTAATACCGGAAGGATGGATCAGCGTTTTGGAGGAGCTAAAAACCAGTTCCTTAGTCTTTGCGATATTAAGGTGGAGAGAGAAAGTTATCATCACACCATGTACTAAAATGTGCTATGGAGCGTTGATAGTCAAAAAAAGAATCATTGTCCTTATTAAGCAATGCAAGAATGGCAGTATCTTCGGCATATTTAAAGTAATGAGTGGTGGTGACTGGACTCTGACAGTCATTTGTATAGAGAATATAAAGAAGTGGGCTAAGTACACACCCCTGAGGGGCGCCACTGTTGAGAACAATACAAAGTGTACAAACAGTACAGTGATCGAGGAAAAAGAGAATGAAGGATGGGGGTTAATTCCAGAGCGCAGGTTTTCAAGACCCGACCTGGACTTCCATCTGGCCCGGAAGCCTTATTCAGTTTGCACTTAATAAGCTGGAGATAGACATCCTGCTTAGTTAGAAGGGACTCGTAATCCAGCTCATGAGAAGGCAAAGAATCCAAAAGGCTATCACACTCTGCTGAATCAGAGGTATCAAAACGGGCATAGACATGATTAAGATTAGCAGTAAAGTTGGTGGGATCTGGTACAGAGATAGTCTGTGTAACGGCTTGTCCAGTAAGAGACCTGACTCGCTGAAAAGACTGTTTGGTGTTCATATTTGCAAAGTCCTGCTCCAATTTGTTTTTATACTTCTTTTTAGCCTTGAATATTTCTGATGTCCTGGTGTATGATTTTGAGACCAGCAAAGTCCTTCTGCTATTGTACTACTGTTATACGTAATTGTTTCTTTAGTAACAGCTCATTCACATGAGTGACACTTCGCTTCTTTTTTATGTAAGGAGAAATGTGTTTATTTAACTTTTACGGAAGGAGTCTCCAGTGTCAGCGCTTTGTAAAGCTGTAACTTTAGGCTTTCCAGCATCTTCAGGACAGAGGAGTTTATACGGTGCTCTTTTTTGTTTTATTACTTTCAGAAGAGAGAGAATAAAGAGAGGGAATAAAGAGAGACTGAATAAAGAGAGAGAATAGGGAGAGAGGGAATAAAGAGAGGGAATAAAGAGAGAGAATAGGGAGAGAGGGAATAAAGAGAGGGAATAAAGAGAGAGAATAGGGAGAGAGGGAATAAAGAGAGAGAGAATAAAGAGAGATTTAATAGAGAGAATAGGGAGAGAGGGAATAAAGAGAGGGAATAGAGAGAGAATAGAGAGAGAATAAAGAGAGAGAGAAGAAAGAGAGGGAATAGACAGAGAGAATAAAGAGAGAGTGAAGAAAAAGAAAGAATAAAGAGAGTGAGAGAATAAAAAGAGAGGGAATAAAGAGAGGGAATAGAGAGAGAATTAAGAGAGACTGAATAAAGAGAGAGAGAGAATAAAGCGAGAGAGAATAAAGTGATGGAATAGAGAGAGAGAATAAAGAGAGAGGGAATAGAGAGAGGGAATAGAGAGAGAGAATAAAGAGAGGGAATAGAGAGAGAATAAAGAGAGAGAGAATAAAGAGAGGGAATAGAGAGAGCAAATAGAGAGAGAGAATAAAGAGAGGGAATAGAGAGAGAGAATAAAGAGAGGGAATAGAGAGAGAGAATAGAGAGAGAGAATAGAGAGAGAGAAAAGAGAGGGAATAGAGAGAGAATTAAGAGAGAGAATAAAGAGAGAGAATAAAGAGAGGGAATAGAGAGAGAATAAAGAGAGAGAATAAAGAGAGAGAATAAAGAGAGAGAATTAAGAGAGAATAAAAAGAGAGAATAAAGAGAGGGAATAGAGAGAGAATAGAGAGAGTGAATAGAGAGAGAGAATAAAGAGAGGGAATAGAGAGAGAGGGAATAGAGAGAGGGATGGTGAGGGAACGAGTGTTTACAGCTGCTATAATGTAAGTGAGAACAGGAAGGAACTCGTTTCATGGAGGTTCTCCAACATTAATGCGAGCTGTTACACGTTCCTCGGGCCTTCAGTATTTTCTCTCTTGGTGTTGTTGTGGTCGGTCTCCATTAGCAAGTGCTGGAGTTTTTTCCGACTCACTCGTCTTTCAGCCATTACGCCTTCCTGAAGCGTTTACCTGTAGCGCACGCACCGATGCTGTTTCAGGATTATTTGATCCTGAGCTGTAGAACCAGCACTGCATCTTTAATGAGTTGTACTTTATCCTCTTTACTGTTTATTCACCAGGAATTTTATTATTACGGTTCTGTTCAACATCTCTAAAGTGAACTTTAACCTTTTCCCTGCACGTTCCAGTAGCACACAGGTCAACAGCTCAGCTCACATGATGCATACATGATTACATCACATGATGCATGAGAGATTAAGGACAAGGCGGGAATTACAAGCTGGCATGAAACAATGCTAGCTAGTTATCTGAGGTTATGCTAGCTGCTGGTTTAAGGGCTTACGGTTTACGGAGCCCTGCACGTGACATACGGGTATTATTAATACGTGAGCATGTTTTATTCATTCATTCCTTCGTTTTAGTTCAATCGTGGCCACGTTGTATTAATTTGTTCCCTCAAACGCGTTTACATGAATGGAGGGCAGGAAGTAGTAAAAACGTGGCTGCGATATATTGTCCTGTACGTGCTCTGTACTTTGTACACTATTGTCACGACAAATAATTACAGTCAGTAGACCTTTTCACTTAAGCGCTCAGTGAGGATTTAATTCTGAAATTACTGTACACACATCTGTATTCCACGTTTAAAGGTGATTAAGTGTTAGTGTCTAAAGGCGGTGGTCTGGACGCTAGTGAGAACCCCCGTCTTCTACTTAAAGAGAAATATGGAAGCAAACTCACACGGGTGATTTTAATAAACTCAGAAAATCCTCTTAAAGCATGTGTGTAACACTACTCTGAATGACAGGAACTTTCCCTGAGCTAATATGGACATCATTGTTAACAGCTCCTAGCGTCATGCTAATAATGATATAACATGTTTGTGTCACACGGTCATGTGATCATAATTCTGGGTAATGAATTGAACTATAAAACAACACAGTCATGATAAAGGGAAGCTGTATACCGGATCGAGACATTACGTGTGTTTGAGATGGACCTTATTGAAGTGTGTGCCAATACTTTTACACACTTACATTCACATTACTCCAGACGCTGGCTGAGTTTTCTGAGTGAGAACGAACTCCTGCAGACAGATTTATTAAATCACTGACAGAGGACATGAAGAATTTTCTCATCAAGTTGTTTTTAGTGTCGACCCTAGAGGATAAAATGAACTCCGAGACTCAGGTAAGACAGAAGCAGGTGGTATCATTTATTTATTTGTTTATTTATTTATTTATTTATTTCACTTCCACATGCAGTTAGGCCTTGAGAAGGAACAGCAGAGCTCATTAACAAGTTCACGCTCGTTATGGAGCACAGCATGTGTTCATTATAATGCCATCATGCTAATATCCGTGTTTTAATGCTCTATAATACATGTGACAAGGTGAACTCACCTGCTCGTGCACCCTTAATTTAATTCCCTTAATATAGTGCACTTCATCTGAAAGCTTAATATGTGTACACTGCTTCACCTGCACGCTGATTAACCTACACACTTTACTGCTGAGAGAAGAAGGAAGCTGTTGCCGCACCGTGTGAAGAATAATCATTTCTCTTATTTATACATCACCTTTCTCACCTTTCTCACCTACTTCACATGTTCATTTTGCTAATGTGGCTTCAGTGCTATCATTTCTAACCCGACTAATAACAGTCTATGGCTAGCAGTTAGCTTCACACAAACGTCACACACTTTCCCCACTAATACACACCTTTACCTCAGAATCCAGTTCTCTCATTAACATTACTTTAAAAAAAATAAAATAAAATAAGTGTTTTTTGTGCCAAAATTATTGATACCTCTAAGAATAAATGAAGCAAAAAATACATAAATGTAAATAATCAAATGCAATAAAATGGTTATTTCTAAGAAATATATGTTTTTGTTTTTCATTTCAGTTGCCAGAAACGATGTAAGACATGTTTGTCCAGGGAATGAATACGATGTTGCACACACGTAAAATCACTTTTTCGTCCGTTACCTTGGAAACAACCAAAAAGATTTTTAAATTTACAAAAACTTTCAGAAAAAAGAGATGGTATAAAAATACAAAGTGTTAAAACTTTAAGGACAATCAGTCTTTCAGATGAGTTTACAACCATGCTGTCATGGCCGATCATCTTATAACGCTAGTTTGTTTTTAGCTTGTTTACTTTAATGCTAATTTGCTTTTAGCTTGTTTACTTTAACACTAGTTTGTTTTTAGCTTGTTTACTTTAACGCTAGTTGGTTTTTTAGCTTGTTTACTTTAATGCTAGTTGGTTTTTAGCTTGTTTATTTTAACTCTAGCGTTAAAGTAAACAAGCTAAAAACAAGCTAACGTTAAAGTAAACAAGCTAAAAACCAAATAGCATTAAAGTAAACAAGCTAAAATCCAACTAGTTTGTTTTTAGCTTGTTTACTTTAACGCTAGTTTGTTTTTAGCTTGTTTACTTTAACGCTAGTTGGTTTTTAGCTTGTTTATTTTAACTCTAGTTGGGTTTTAGCTTGTTTACTTTAACGCTAGTTTGTTTTTAGCTTGTTTACTTTAATGCTAGTTTGCTTTTAACTTGTTTACTTCAACGCTAGTTTGTATTTATCCTGTTAACTTACACGCTAGTTTGTTTTAGCTTGTTTACGTCAACGATAGTTTGTATTTATCCTGTTAACTTTAATGCTAGTTTGTATATAACCTGTTAACTTTAAAGCTAGTTTGTATGTAACCTGTTAACTTTAAAGCTAGTTTGTATGTAACCTGTTAACTTTAATGCTAGTTTGTATATAACCTGTTTACTTTAATACTAGGTTGTGTGCTGGCGTGTTCTAGCAAAATAAATAATTATAAATAACATTAGTAATAATCCTAGCGAGTGACTGAGAGTTAGTTGAATTTCATATTAGCTACAAGCTACAAGTATTAACCTCAAGCATAAACTTAACCACTGAAAAGAAGGCGTCCTGAAGAAGACGTTTCTGCTGAAACACGTGGGTCTGCAGCTCAGTACTTCCATAATTCCGAGGACGTGAACAGCTCCGAGTAGAACGTCTGGGTCGTCATCTAGTAATTACGGTAATTCCGACACTGTGTGAACGCAGTGAGTTTCATTCTTTTACAGGTGCAGTGAAACACAGCACACGACCTTTACTCACTACATTTCAGGACAATAACTCATCGTCCTGTAGTGAAGCTGGCATTTTTAAATGTCTCGTGTCCTTCTGAAGTGCTTTTCTGTGAAGTCGTTAAATCGCCCCGTCTGCTAGAGTCATTTCTCAAAATTCGTCTGAGGGAACAAAAGGCCACAAAAGAGAACTAATGCTTCGGAGTTAAAATCTTATCATGTACCGTGCACTCCAAAATGATTGGCTCCCTTTATTAAAAGGCACAAAAACGATTATATAAAATAAAAAAATACATAATAATGAATTTTTTTTAAAAAACCTCTTTAGAACTACGTACTAGAGTGAGGTTTTGAGTGAAAGCTTTATATAAAACCTTTTTATAAAGATAAATGTTTTTTCTTTTTATGCTAGCAGGTGACAAAGCAACGATCCACTGTGCACGACACGGAGTTGCGATTTCTCAACCTGCTTTGAGAATTTTCTTAATTGTATGCAAATTAGGTATGAAGCTGTAAAGATGCGACAAACCCAAATGATCGACTCGAACTATTCCTCGGACCGATATCCCGCGGCCCGGGTGGTGTGACGTTTCTTCAGTTGCTCATAACTTTAGCTCCTACCTACAATTAGTTCCCACAAAAATGTATGAAAAACGTGTTTAATTATATTTGCAGCTACTATCGTTTCACATCGGAAGTAAAAATAAATGCTGGACAGGCTACGAGTGACTAGACACTTGCTAGCGTGAACGTACGGTTCAGGACAAAACAATGAAAATAAAGATAAAGTCGTTCTTCTCTCTTGTCTTCTGTTTGCTGAAGCAGTTATAACTGAATAACTGGTGCTGTTTTACACTCAGTACACTTCATATCTGAGACTCGGTGATGAAATAAACTAAAGCCGTCCTGTTCGAGTGGACAGATGGACACGTAGTGGTGAAGTGATCTGAAACTTGCTACGTCATCACCTCTGAGGAAATCTTCTGCTGGAGCTTTATCTCAGATCTCAGAGTTCAGCTGAGAGACGGAGAGCAGCTCCGCACTTCATTTCTTCTGATAAGGTGGATTTCCTCCCTGCTGTGTGTGTTAGTAGAAATCACACACACACACCGTACATCATCATGGCTACATTAGCTCGGATTTTACTGAGATGATTCCTATGGTAATGGAGTAACTGGAAATTAAACGTGAGTTTTAGAACATAAAAATAAATTAAATAATCACATTATTCTGGCTACACAAGAAATACTCACTAGTTCAGTGATTGTTTACCTGTTTACAGTCAAGCTAGTTTGTATGTTTTATCCTGTTTAAGGTTTTTTTTTTTTTTTTACAATATTGATATTTTGGGGTAATTTTGGGTTAGCTGATTTATTATGATGCTTTAATATCACACTAGTTTTTGATTAGACTGTTTAACCGTGTGTTGTGTGTTTGTGTGTTGGGCATTTAAATGTGATGCTAGTTTGTGTGTTGGCCTTTTAACTATGATACTAGTTTGTGTGTTGGGCTTTTAACCGTGACGCTAGTTTGTGTGTTGGCCTTTTAACTATGATACTAGTTTGTGTGTTGGGCTTTTAACCGTGACGCTAGTTTGTGTGTTGGCCTTTTAACTATGATACTAGTTTGTGTGTTGGGCTTTTAACCGTGACGCTAGTTTGTGTGTTGGCCTTTTAACTATGATGCTAGTTTGTGTGTTGGCCTTTTAACTATGATGCTAGTTTGTGTGTTGGGCTTTTAACTGTGATACTAGTTTGTGTGTTGGCCTTTTAACTATGATACTAGTTTGTGTGTTGGCCTTTTAACTATGATGCTAGTTTGTGTGTTGGCCTTTTAACTATGATGCTAGTTTGTGTGTTGGGCTTTTAACTGTGATACTAGTTTGTGTGTTGGGCTTTTAACTATGATGCTAGTTTGTGTGTTGGGCTTTTAACTGTGACGCTAGTTCGTGTGTTGGGCTTTTAACTGTAAGGCTAGTTTGTGTATTGGGCTTTTAACTGTGATGCTAGTTTGTGTGTTGGGCTTTTAAATGTAAGGCTAGTTTGTGTGTTGGGCTTTTAATTGTAACGCTAGTTTGTGTGTTGGGCTTTTAAATGTAAGGCTAGTTTGTGTGTTGGGCTTTTAATTGTGACGCTAGTTTGTGTGTTGGGCTTTTAACTTTGACGCTAGTTTGTGTGTTGGGCTTTTAATTGTGACGCTAGGTTGTGTGTTGGACTTTTAACTGTGACGCTAGTTCGTGTGTTGGGCTTTTAACTGTAAGGCTAGTTTGTGTGTTGGGCTTTTAACTGTGATGCTAGTTTGTGTGTTGGGCTTTTAAATGTAAGGCTAGTTTGTGTGTTGGGCTTTTAATTGTAACGCTAGTTTGTGTGTTGGGCTTTTAAATGTAAGGCTAGTTTGTGTGTTGGGCTTTTAATTGTGACGCTAGTTTGTGTGTTGGGCTTTTAACTTTGACGCTAGTTTGTGTGTTGGGCTTTTAATTGTGACGCTAGGTTGTGTGTTGGACTTTTAACTGTGACGCTAGTTTGTGTGTTGGACTTTTAACTAAGACGCTAGTTTGTGTGTTGGGCTTGTAACTGTGACGCTAGTTTGTGTGTTGGGCTTGTAACTGTGACGCTAGTTTGTGTGTTGGGCTTTTAAATGTGACGCTAGGTTGTGTGTTGGCCTTTTAACTGTAATGTTAGTTTGTGTGTTGGCCTTTTAACTATGATGCTAGTTTGTGTGTTGGGCTTTTAATTATGATGCTAGTTTGTGTGTTGGCCTTTTACCTGTAACGCTAGTTTGTGTGTTGGACTTTTAACTGTGATGCTAGTTTGTGTGTTGGACTTTTAACTATGACGCTAGTTTGTGTGTTGGGCTTGTAACTGTGACGCTAGTTTGTGTGTTGGGCTTGTAACTGTGACGCTAGTTTGTGTGTTGGGCTTTTAAATTTGACGCTAGGTTGTGTGTTGGGCTTTTAACTATGACGCTAGTTTGTGTGTTGGCCTTTTACCTGTGACGCTAGTTTGTGTGTTGGACTTTTAACTGTGACGCTAGTTTGTGTGTTGGACTTTTAACTATGACGCTAGTTTGTGTGTTGGGCTTGTAACTGTGACGCTAGTTTGTGTGTTGGGCTTGTAACTGTGACGCTAGTTTGTGTGTTAGGCTTTTAAATGTGACGCTAGGTTGTGTGTTGGCCTTTTAACTGTAATGTTAGTTTGTGTGTTGGCCTTTTAACTATGATGCTAGTTTGTGTGTTGGAATTTTAACTGTAAGGCTAGTTTGTCTGTTGGCCTTTTAACTATGATGCTAGTTTGTGTGTTGGCCTTTTAACTATGATGCTAGTTTGTGTGTTGGGCTTTTAACTGTGATGCTAGTTTGTGTGTTGGGCTTTTAACTGTGACGCTAGTTTGTGTGTTGGCCTTTTAACTATGATGCTAGTTTGTGTGTTGGCCTTTTAACTATGATACTAGTTTGTGTGTTGGCCTTTTAACTATGATGCTAGTTTGTGTGTTGGCCTTTTAACTGTGACGCTAGTTTGTGTGTTGGGCTTGTAACTGTGACGCTAGTTGGTGTGTTGGGCTTTTAAATGTGACGCTAGGTTGTGTGTTGGCCTTTTAACTGTAATGTTAGTTTGTGTGTTGGCCTTTTAACTGTGATGCTAGTTTGTGTGTTGGCCTTTTAACTGTAACGCTAGTTTGTGTGTTGGCCTTTTAACTGTGATGCTAGTTTGTGTGTTGGGCTTTTAACTGTGACGCTAGTTTGTGTGTTGGGCTTTTAACTGTGACGCTAGTTTGTGTGTTGGCCTTTTAACTATGATGCTAGTTTGTGTGTTGGTCTTTTAACTGTGATACTAGTTTGTGTGTTGGGCTTTTAACTGTGATACTAGTTTGTGTGTTGGGCTTTTAACTGTGACGCTAGTTTGTGTGTTGGCCTTTTAACTATGATACTAGTTTGTGTGTTGGCCTTTTAACTATGATACTAGTTTGTGTGTTGGCCTTTTAACTATGATGCTAGTTTGTGTGTTGGCCTTTTAACTATGATGCTAGTTTGTGTGTTGGGCTTTTAACTGTGATACTAGTTTGTGTGTTGGGCTTTTAACTGTGATACTAGTTTGTGTGTTGGGCTTTTAACTGTGACGCTAGTTCGTGTGTTGGGCTTTTAACTGTAAGGCTAGTTTGTGTGTTGGGCTTTTAACTGTGATGCTAGTTTGTGTGTTGGACTTTTAACTATGACGCTAGTTTGTGTGTTGTCCTTTTAACTGTGATGCTAGTTTGTGTGTTGTCCTTTTAACTGTGATGCTAGTTTGTGTGTTGTCCTTTTAACTGTGATGCTAGTTTGTGTGTTGGGCTTTTAACTGTAAGGCTAGTTTGTGTGTTGGCCTTTTAACTATGATACTAGTTTGTGTGTTGGTCTTTTAACTGTAAGGCTAGTTTGTGTGTTGGCCTTTTAACTATGATGCTAGTTTGTGTGTTGGGCTTTTAACTGTAAGACTAGTTTGTGTGTTGAGCTTTTAACTGTAAGGCTAGTTTGTGTGTTGGCTTTTTAACTGTAACGCTAGGTTGTGTGTTTAGTATAATCAACAATAAACATCATGATTGATATATAAAGATTAAATGAACTATTTTTATGTACGAAACTTTGTTTCACATTTGAAATGTTTTACCTCCTGCTTTAAGACAGACAGCAGCAAAGTGTCAAAGTGACGAATTTTATAAGTTTAAAAAAAAAATTCAACACACACAGAACATATATTGAAATCAGTATTCAAACAGATTTTTTCTTTTATTTTATGCTAATTAGTTATGACACTTTTACTGTTCCAAGACTGGCTCGAGCAGGTTTATATCCGTAAAAGCTTTGTTAAGTTGTTTTGATTGGAGCTGAAGTGGATGGGAAATTGATGGGATTGTGTTTTCCTGTCGGATTCCTCAGGCTTTTAAGCGAATTAGTTTCTGTTTTCTGTTTGTGGAAGCTGTATTACAAAACGACTCAATTCTGATAAAAGATCTCATTTGTCACTTCCTGTTTGAGGACAAAAAGGAATAAACGCACTAAAGTGCAGAGCGAATTTCAGTTAAGCAAATGAGCTAAACTTGTAACTTAGAGTGGAAACACACACCCCCCCCCCACACACACACCCACACACACACACACATCCACACACACACACACACGCACACGCATACACACACACACATGCACACACACACACACACACACACGCACATACATCCACACACACATGCACACACACACGCACACACACACACGCACACACATCCACACACACACACACACACATCCACACACCCGCACACGCACACACACCCGCACACACACACACGCACACACATCCACACACACACACCCACACATGCACACACGCACACACACACACACACACACACATTGTTCCTCTGTATCTGTTTTTATCTTAAAAGCGCATCGATCTTCTCCCAGAGGAAATCATGGAGTTTATATGGATCCTGAAACCTTCTACCTTGATGTTTGTTTTTTCAGATCAGTTAATCATCTCCACTGTTGTCTCAGTCCCAAACAGTTGTGGAAGGTGGGCTCTGGAACTGCCAGTCTGACATACAGGAAACAGACTTCATCTCATGTTTAGCTTCCTATTACTCTCTCCACTTTGTGGCACTAACTGAGACCTGGATCACTCTGTCCTCTGCTTTCTCTTACACTTCATGAGAATCTGGCAGGGCTGGTGGTACAAGTTTGCTTTTGTCACCTCTTACACTGTCTCATCATACTTTGAATTCCATGCTGTTAAGTGAGAGTAAACTGAACACTACTTACCATCAATGCGACTTCCAAATATGTGAATTTGTCTGTCCGTTCGGACCGGAAAGAACGACGCTCGTCTTTTTTTTAACCATTTCACCTTTGTTAAAAAAATGAAAACAGACCAGCTATGTAGTTTTAAAACGATCTATGAATTAGACGAGGAAATTACCTCTCCACATTGGCCAGTGAAATTTGAGCTTGTTGTGCCACAGGTTGGTGTATACATGACAAATGGGCGTCGATTATGAATGACACAATATTTTAAAATATGTACTATGTAGAGTTTTTGTAATGACAAAAACTATGTAATTGACACACCAGCTTTCGTGATTCTTTTTACTTTTCCTGCCGTTGAGGAATAGGCAAACACTGGAAGAGCCATATATGGTGCGTGAGTCGTAGGTTCCCGACCCCTCAGGTTCCCTTTTATATTAACGCAGAATTGGCTAACAAGTTTTAACAATGCTGGGTTGATGTTTCTATGAATAATTTATGTAACGTGCACACAAAGTGGTTTAAAGACGTGAGAACACTAGGTTTAAGTCTGAGGTGCTGAGAAAGAGCTTGCTAATGATGACCTAGCTAGCTAGTCATAAAGGCTGTGGAGAGCATAAAGGATGTGTTGGTAAATTACTAAGAACAGACTCATAGCCAGTACAATTCTGCCAGAATGGGACAAAATACAGGAATAAGAAGTCACATGGAGAGAAGTGTAAACAGAGTCTCTGTACATGGTGTTACATCTCAACACTGGTGCAGTGATGGCTGATTATTGTCCTAGAACAGCACATCCCACGCTGTTTTGTTCATACATTTTCTGCTAAATTCCCAGTTGTGAGATTCCTGGAAAACCTCCTTCAAAAACCAGCAGCACATATTAATTCATTTTCTTCAATCCTTATGAGCTCAGCCTTTAGAAATGTGGGATTTAAAGCAGCGGGCTATGCTGAGGTATGAAGGACCTTCACAAAGTTAATTGGTTTTGGAGATTGAGGTCCAGCTGACTCAGACGAGCTTTAATGCAGGATAAAAAAAAAGGCAAAAGTTTTACAATCTCATTCTAGGTCTTTTGAAGAAACTTGTGGAATTTGCTACTTCAGTGTGGAGACACAGCGCTGGATTGGAGTTTAATCCCAGATCAGTGTGAAGCAACATCCATCCATCTGGATGTGAGGTGCTGATGTGGAGGGCGGAGAGGGAAAGGAGGTGAGGGAGAAGTCCATTACGGCTGTCACTATAACTATAGCACCATGCCTTCTTCTTCTTCTTCTTCTTCTTCTTCTTCTTCTTCTTTTTTACTAATTATTTTCTCTCACCACCATTTTTTTGACCAATCAAACAAGTTAATGTGCATTACAAATCTTAGACTAGGGCTGTATGCAGGTATATCACAGTTTGTAATATTGCTATTTGCTTAAGTATAATTTATATTTGTTTATTAGGTGACTGTAACCTCCCAGAAGTTGGTTATTTCCTTATAACAGCAGACACCCATGTCCTAAATTTGCCAATGATGATATAACAACTGTCACGTCATGGCAAACTAGTGACTCCATTTCCCAGAATGCACCACAAACTACAAACATGGCCGACGACTACAACTCCCAGTGGAACACACAGACACCTCACCTTCTCCTGAGGACTAATCACACACACCTGTTCCCAATCACACTGACAAGCACCATGCTATATAAGAGACTTCTTAAACACTATCTCATGTTAGAGATTTAAAAAAATAAAAATAAATACAAAACAAATAAAAAGGCGGGGGGGGCTGCTCTGTGAAGTATATGTTTAGGTGCTGTTACCGCTGCTCGTTTTTAAGCTCTTCCATTGGTTTGTCTAGTCTGGTTTTGAGCCTGCTTTACCTTGGACTTTCATTTCTGCCTTATCTGCTCTAGTCTGTTTACCTGATCGCTGCCTGTCTATGTTTGTCTTTAGCCTTTCCCTCTGAATATTAGAATCTTCAGTACAGCTCTTAACTGCACTTATATCTGTCCTAATCCTCATGACGTGACAACAACGTTCATGAAATTATTTATAAAGAAAACATAAATAAACCTCATACATTGCATGCACATGGTTATGTACACACACACACACACACACACACACACTGATATCACTTTAAAATATTAAGAGAAAGCTCAGTGTCAGCAACAGGCTTTAGCTCGTATGAACCAGTGTGTGAAATGAAGTGGACGCTCCTTCTGAGAGAAATGACACGGTGATCTTCGGAACATAAATAAAACAGCTGAGTTTAGATAAAATCTGATAAATGGCATCATTTTAGAAAATCTGCCATTAAAGATAACACCAGGAACAAACAGATGAGCAGTGAATTTTTCAGCATGAATAAAAATGTTTAATAACGGACATTATGTTTAGACAGTAAACTTTTCAGTGACTCAGTATGGAGAGATTTATTTGTCCTCTGAAGCCTTAAAGAACCCGGGAACAACTCTCGTTTCTAAGAGTGCAAATCTGATATCAGCCCTGAATGTCTTCTGGATATCATAAATGTGTGATGGTGTGTTTTTATGAATGAATGCTATACAAATTTCCATCCATTTTCTGTACCACAGTTTTTATAGAGCAAATGTATACCACAGCGCTGTTGAGTTCTGGATTCTGATTGGTCAGAAGGTGGTGATTAGTTTTCTTTAACAGCAGCTCTGACGGTAGCGCAGGTTTATATTAATGCGCTCGTTCTAAGCGCTATTTTGTTCTTAAAGAACGTTTTGCTATAATAGCTTAGTGTTTTATTCGTCTTACATCAAATATTACAATTTATTAATTTCATTCTTATGTTATTGTTAATAACTTTAGGCTCAGAATGAATTATCTTTTTTTTTTTTTTTTTTTTTTTTTTTTTTTTTTAAATACAAATTTCTAACACTTTTATTCCAATAAACATTAGCAAAGACACTTGTTCATGTTCATGGGTTTCTTGCCTCTTCATAATTAATAGTTGGTGAGCTCCAGTGGTCACTGGTAGAGGGAGTGGGATGAGTTGATGTGTATCTCCCCCTGCAGTGTAATGGTTCCGTCTCTGCTCCACTCTATGGAGGCTGATTGGATCCTGCGGACGTTCGGCTACAAATCAGAGCTCCATTCACATCCAGAAATCGTCCCAGGAGTCAATGTGATAGTGATCTCAGCCCAGCGTGAACACATTTAGTCCTGCTTCAAATATGGCGCTGGAATAAATGAGGGACTCCGCTAATGGAAATTCTCCACTGGATGTCTTATTTTAATGCTAAACTGGGCTCAGTGTGAGAATACTGTTTACTTTTTAATCCTGGGTATTTGATTAAAAACCATGTGTGACGAGATCCTTCATTAGCTAACGTAATTACACCGTGGAAGGGACCTTTAGCCGAGAGAACACACGGAAAGGTCTAAGGGGAGGTTAATAGAGTTTCCTGGGTCAAATTAATTTCAGATTTTCACAAAACATGTTTAAATAATCTTGTTCAATCGAGATGTCCCACATTAAAAATCAGTCACACAGTAATTGGGTTCTTGGTATTCTTAATGGGCTTTACCAGCAATTTAAAAAGTTTGACAGATGTGTGCTGATATTCCATTGATTTGCCTATCTTTCCACGATCGAGTAGAAAATCAATTCGTTCCAGATTTATTATTGCACCTACTGGTTAAAAATGGGAACTACAACAGCAGTAAATAGACTCTAATTATTAGAGGCTTATTGGAGCAGGAATCACGCTGCCCCATACTCAGAGGAGAAGCAGAGAGCTGGACAGTTAATGACAGGGTTGCCAGATTGGATTAGTTTAAAAATACTCCACAGCCTCCAGGAGTTTGTTTTATAGCAAACGATAAGAATCGAATCATCTAATAAATTCCCACATCAAAGGGAACGTGTAAGTGCGGACAGTATGTCTGTGATGTACAGAAACATTTCTGTTGTAAGATATATTATAAAGACTTGAAGAAGGAAAGGGGAACTATGGAGAAAAATGTCTCTCTTTTCTAAAACCCAGATGTTTCGGACTAGTTTCAGCTCTGTTATGTGGTTTTTGAAACGTTTTTTAACCTGTTAAACCTGCTTCCTTCTGCGGAGAAACCTTAAATGTTCTATGTATTCTATGTCCACATAAATGAGAGTTTTCTGAAAGAGTTTGAAACTAGAAGCCATTCTTAGGGTACTTTCTTAGCCTCCTTAAGTATCCACTGAACCCTTACAGAATCATTGAAGCACCATTTTTTCCTACGAGTGGATGCCATCATGTACGGTAATGCTAATTTCACTGCCCTTTTGCAGGTGACTAAAAACAGAAGTGATTACTTTGATGTTGGGTGCACTTTGGGAACTCATAACGAAGTACTCGGTCATTTCTGAGAGTAACATGTTTCCTCTTGATATTTAACTTCAGAGAGTGATTTATATGTAAATTTTGATGACTCATCTTTATTTTTAGCAAGGTTTTTGTGTGTGTGTTTTTAGTAATTACTACTATACATCCTCTGTCCCTGAGAGCCACCCCACTCCACCCCACCCCAAGATTTTTTAACCTTTCCCAAGCTTAATTAAATTGTTTTATTTCATTTTCCCACAATCACATATACTTCCTGCATGGTTTTATTTGCATACATAGTGTAATAGTGTCCAAAGTTTGTGATCCAGTTTAACGTCCAAAGATGTTTTATGTAAAAATGAGTGGAGCCAAGAGGAGGTTTTTGGTCTAACTGATCACGTCCATGTCTCCATAGGTCTTTTCACAAGGGCAGAAGGAACATCAAAACTTTACTGTGATAATATGTGTAATCAGTATTCCCTCCACACACACACACACACACACACACACACATACACACACATATACACACACACACACACACACACACACATTTGGGGCTGTAAGCAATCAGCTCTGAATTATGGGAATGGTTTATGCTCTAGGTGAGGCCAGAGAGCGCATGAATCTTTCATTTCCTCTCAATACTCAGTCACGACAAATGATGGAGGAAGGATCAGAGCACAGTAAACATGACTAAATGGGTCGCAGCCTCGCTCCCGGCATGTGCACTCGGTACACTTCAGGGCTAAAACGTGTCCTTTTTTGGCCTTGAATCATTTGTTCAGATCGACGTGTGTGTGTGTACATGTGTAAGTACGTAAAGTATTCAGTAGGCCTTCCTTAGTATGTTTATAAATTGTTTGAATTTCTTTGTATAGTTTCTCTGCTTCACTATGCCCAGTAAACTCGCATTCATTCTGTAGGCATTTCAGTTCCCTTGTTTCTCCAAACGAGGAGATGTGATATTATAACGGTAAGTATTTATATTTATTCACTCTGCAGACGAGTGATTTACAAGCCATGCAGACTCCCGATCCGAGCATGGAGCTGACAGCGATGCAAGCACATTTACATTTAAATGTATTCATTTGGCAGACGCTTTCATCCCAAGTGACGCAGTGTGCAATCCAGTCCCTGAAGGAAACGCACTTTTTGCTGCCAACGCGGTGCTGTCATTTCTCAATCTTTATTTTCAAATTCATAACATCCAGAGGGTGTTAAGTGTAAGTTAAGGGCAGCTTTGTGGACATGGGACTCTCAAGCATTTGATTAATAATCCTGAATTAACACTTGAACTACCCCCTCTGCTCCTTCCCCCACTACCACCATGTTGGCACATTTTGTACAACAATAAAGAGGTGGATATTGCTTGAAGATCCTAGATCAGTGGTCACCAACCCTCTTCTTTGAGATCTTCCTTCCTGCAGGTTTCATCTCCACACACTTGTTTAAGTTGCGTAAGAACTTCTTAAGGCAGATGGTCAGATGGGTACCATTATGACAGCTAGAGTCAGGAAGGTAGATCTCCAGGAGCAGGGTTGGTGACCACTGGTGTAGATCTTGGACTGAGCACCAGTTTTTAAAGGATCCTCAAGACAGGAATCCCACAAAGTACAGTAGTACACAGAGTCTGTTGCTGTTCTTCTTGTTCACATATAACTGCACTCTGGTTGTATTCAGGGGTACAGTCGTGACCTCCACTTATGTGAGTCGGATCCTGACCACTTTTCAGTTTGGACAAATGTTTGACCTGACACTACTTTAATTGTCTTCAGTCCTACAGTAGTGGAGATCATACGCTATGCTGATGTCCACCACCTCGTTGATCCTGAAGATGAATAAAACTGTCAAGTCAGTAATTTGTTGAATTCAAACTGAAAAGTGGTAATTGGTCCTAGGATCAGGAGCCAGGACACGGTCATTTACATCAGACATGATGCTGTGGACAGGGTCAGCAGGTTCCTTCACCATCATCAGTGACCACAATTGGAAAACCTTTGAGATGACTGAGTGAGACAGGGATGTTACAATCAGTGTTCATGTACTTCCCCAGGTGGACTTTGCATTCTTTTCTTCAAGGTTGCTTCACATTGTGCAGATTTTTCTTCTGTAGTGGTTATACTGTTTACCTTCTGAGGGCAGTGGTAGATCCTCAGTTATGGTTCCTCACTAGTGACTTGGATACTATGTTTGAGTTTAAATTAAATCATTAAATTAAATCATTTCCAGGGCAGCCACAGGTCATCCCTATTACAAAGCATAAATAACACTTGACTACTGTGCTTGTGGTCTGACATTCCTTCAGTTCCCCACTCACAATAATGATTAGTGCATTATTAATAAGTTAGCTTTAAAAGTTATATGTAGCTAATACCATTTTGTATGAAAGGTTATGTATGTTTGAAGCTACGTTTTAAAGAAGTCTTATCAGTCCCAATTCAAGAAACTGTTATTTACTCTACAGTTGATGACGGTTAGCATGTAGTAATATTTTGTATATGTATATAGAACATCTCCTGCTAGTACCATGGTAATGTTCTGTGGGCAGGGTTGTCAGGTTCCACATATAATGTCCTTGTATTGTATTGCAGATCCTGCAAATCAGAAATGAGCACCACTGTTAATTTGTTCCCCCAAAAAGACTAAAAAAAGAGGCTGGCAAGCTTTCTCAAAAATAAAAATAAAAATCCAGTCTGAATAAAGTATTTACATTCTGTTATGTCTCTATTGTGTATATACTTGATAAATAAACCAATGTCTGCTGCTCTTTTTTTTGCAAATTGCCTCCTTATCTGTCCATCTCTGTGCTGGTGATCAGCTCGGTGTAAATGTATATTTTCTCATGGATATCACGCTGCATAATGGAGTGTACATTAATCACAGTTATACCTCACTATAGTCCTGCTTACTGGTGCTGTTACTCTGGTCCACTTTTATAATCCCACTCTCATTTGGATGCTGGTGAAAAGCTGAGGGAAAAGGACAGGAAGTTAATTACAGAATGTGGCTTGGAAATAGTGTATTCATCTCAATAGCATAAATGTCAAAGCCCCCCACCTGCACCTCCCTGCGAGAGCCGACCGCCTCGGACACGTTCGGATCCAGAGCACATTCGTTTCCCGAGAGTTTCTGCCTCACTGCGGTCGGGAGAAGCAGAAAGGATTGATTAAATCCTGTTATTGTGCCAGAGAAAGAACTGGGAACGAACAAGACAAAAAGGCCTGAAGTGATACATGATGACCTTTATTACAGTTTACAACATTAGCATAATTTCACAAGGTTGATGGGCTTCCCTCCAAAATCCTATCAGGAAGTTTTGCATATCTATTGTGCTCGGTGTTAAGTAGCTTTCAGTTTATTGTTGATTGTTTTGAGATGATTCTTTTCCCCACTGGTTTTATCAAATGTTTCAGAGTAATAATACTCTTTAATCCGACATCGCTCCTGGCATCACAATGCAGTGCGATATCAAGCACGATGCACTGGGGAAGTGCTGATGTGCAGTGAGATACGGGGTGTGCAGTGTAGCTCTCACATAGATGCCTATATTTATTTTATATAGAGTTATATAATTATATATAAAAGTGTTTCTGTTCAGATGTAATGGTTTGTTGAGAATTGGGCAGGATGCAAAACTGATAAACAAAGATACAAGGGTAAAAAACAGGAAGTACTAAGAAATATAGAACATAGAACTCAGGAAACATGATAACCCCTTGTAATTTGTTAGCCAAACCCGATCCTAACCCAACCCTAAACCAATCCTAACCCAACCCCATCTTTAACCTTAAATCAACCTTAATCCTAACCCAACCCTATCTCTAACCCTAAACCAACCCTAACCCATCTCTAACCCTAACCCAACCCTAATCCATCTCTAAACCTAAACCAATCCTAACCCAGCTCTAACCCAACCCTAATCTAACCCTAACTCAACCATTCACTCAACCACTCAACCAAAGAAACCATTTTTTGCCAGTGTAGCTGTAACATTAACCAGTCATATTGGCAAAGCAGACAGAAAGCCACAAGGTGAGACACAATATGCGATGCAGCACATGTCTTGTCTCTAAAATAAATGCCAAGTCTTTTAGTAAATTAGATTTAGTTAATTGAGTCATTCAGTGTTATTGAACCATTCAGAAGATGTAGGGATATTAACCTCTCATAAAAAACATCATGGTATTCTGTGGTCTGTGGATAGCTAACAAACGATAAAAGCATTCTGTGTGTGTGTGTTAGGGGGGTGTCCTCATTGATCAGTGATTGATCCAGGCTCCATAGTCACTGCACTCCCTTTCTGTAACTGTTTAATAAAGTAATTAGTTCCTCAGTCTCCTGTTTCCTCAGTCAGATCCACTCAGTGTTTTATCTTCATCTCCATGAACTGAACCATCATCACCATGTTCGAGAGTCACACAGAGGGCAGGATTATAAAAGGAAACAGTAAATAGGTTAGGTGACGGGTGACACAGCAGGTGTGTGTGATGGATGTTCAGGTTCAGTGGCTGTAATCTCCTTCAGGAGCAATTACACACCAGCTTCTGATTTAATACACGGATTGGGTTTAGGTGAGGAATTGGATGTATTAGGGAAATAAATGTAGAGAAATGCTTAACATCTTGTTGTCTCTGTAGCCATGCTAATGCTAACTGACAGCTATTAACTGACAGTAGATGATGATTATATAGTAGAAAGGACTGAACACTGTGTGTTGGGGTTATAATGTAGTGAAACACTGAGTGGAAGGGTGTTGCGATGAGTTTTTCTTGATTTATTTTCCACTAACAGCACGTCCTAAAGTGTTTTATTCCTCTTAGCAATTAGCTAGCGATGAATATTTTTGCTTATTAACAAACAGCATATCATACTTTTTTTCTTTTTTTTTTGATGTGGAAACGATTTCATTCCTGTTCTCACTTACATTATAGCAGCAATAAAAAATTGCTTCCGTTCTCTCGCCAACTTCTTTGGGGTTTTTTTTTCTCTTTTAAAAAACAAACAAAAAACACAGCTTGTCGTGTTGCTGAAAAACTGCAAAGCCTTTCTTCTTCACCTCCTTGAATAACTAACAGCTTTAATAATTAAAAATCAACACATTGTATCTCACAGTAACCGAAAATGAAATATCTAACAAACTACGGCCGAGTGAGAATTCACCTCACGAACTAAATGCTAACTTGTGCATACGGTATAATACTAGAGTACAGAGAAACCAGCAGAGCTGCAGTGAACTCTCTTTGCCCTTGCAGATAAATTTCCTCCAGCCGAGAAAGCGATGTAGCGCTAGCAGTACTGCCATTTCGGCTAATAACGCTGCCTCCAGGGTCCCGCTGTACCTCCATGCTTTGTCTTCCAGCAGATCCGTCTCCTCATGGACTTTTCTGTAAAAATGAGGAAGAGGGAGAAGGAAATGGAGCTATGATGTGTATCGGGGAAACAAATAATAATAAAGAATAATCAAACACTGAAATGCTTTTTAAAACCTGCTGTAGAATGTCTATTTATTCCATGTCCTTTTTAAGTAAATAAGGCCAATTCTTAGAGACAGAACCGTACCTGAACTAGAAGTATAACTGAATTCCACCTTTGTACGTTAAACGCTGACATTGAATCAGAAATGAACGTACCGTAATTCCTAATTGCGTCGGATTTGACTTTCGTCACTGTGTTGCAATCACGCTACACTGAAATGCAATCAAGTGTTCATTTGAATAAAATTACCCACAGGAGCTTGCAGTTAAAGAGATGAAGTAAAATAAGAGCGTGGTATGTTTTCTGAACTAACGAATCACTGTAGAGTTTGTGTGTAGATTTGAATCGCAACAAAATGGTCGATCACGCATCATATCTGTCCAGCCTATGGCATGCGAGGCATTAGCGGAAGAATAGCGGGTCATCAACAGCTGGGAAAATAACAGAAATACGGCCGTTTTCCACATGTCAACATGTTTTAAGTGCAAGTTTTCTTTTTCTTCACCCGCTCCTGCCCCCAACCCCCCCTCCTTCCAGTGTGTCTGCATTTCACTCTGGCACAGAATCTAATCTGAATAGAAGGCATTACGCCGTCATTTCAATTTTCATGTACTTGCAGACTGCTGCTTTACGCTAACTCACTAACTCAGCACATGAGGAGCTTTCAGGACACCGCCAGGGAGATTCATCCATCCACAGCTCTTTCAGATGACAGAAACCCAGCGTAAGGATATAAAGAGCATTGTGTGAGCTCAGAGTAATGGGAACTCGATGTTCCTGAAGCTGTACAGAAGCTGAGTGGTGTCTGTCGGCCTCCGGAGACGCCAACCTGCTGCACCCTGTAGATGAACCCGTGTAACGATTGCTCTGGATTTTCACCAGCACATCCTATACATTAAATCTCATTATCCTCTATATGTGAGCACAAAGGGAATGTGATGCATTAGCGCACTCGTTAGCGTGCTGAGATGATGCTGATGATGATGGCAGCACCATGTCCTCCTGTCTTTAATACCCTGAGGAGCGCTGACCACAGTTCACACACTAATGGATGATTCCCTCTCTGGCCTTTTCAAAAGAACAGGGTCGCCTACCTTGACACATCATCCATAATCATCTGTGCCAAGAAGTGAACATTTATTCATTACACTTTCCACCACGGCGCTGCTGAGTTCTGGATCGTGATTGGGTCAGAAGGTGTTGATTAATGTCCTATAACAGCAGCTTTGACAGTAGCGCAGCTGCAAATCACACGTTTATATTAATGCGCTCGTTCTGGCTAATACGTTATCGTTTCTATAGTAACAGCTCATTCACTGGAACTTACCACACTGAAGTTGATATATTTCCCTCATCAGTCTCTCTTTTTTTTCACTCTTGAAGTTAAAAAGACAATCTTATTAGCAAGAAACCGCAACGAAGTGTAAACTCTTCTGTCCTGAAGATGTGGGAAAACTTAAAGTTACAGCTTTACCTCTGACTGTTACACAGCGCTGACACTGGAGACTCCTTCCATACACGTTACATAAACATCTCATTACTTCAAGAACACTTGACTTCACCACGTCAATGATTACAAACTGTTTATGTGGAGCGTGCGCTGTACACGTCCCTGTGAACGAGCCGTTACTATAGAAACGATAACGTGTTAGAACGAGCGCATTAATGTAAACCTGCGCTACTGTCAGAGCCGCTGTTATAGAGAATTAATCAACACCTTCTGACCAATCACGGTCCAGAACTCAATCTTGCTCCATAAAGGGGATTTTTCCATTGACACGAATAGAATGTAGCACAACAGCTTGCAAAAGGACTGTAACTCCCATAACCGCAGTGTGTGTGAAAGAGAGTTGAACTTGAGCTTTAGTGTCATCATCTTCATCGTCTCTGCAGGTGTCTGACTTTCCTCTCCTCTTCATTTCAAAACAAAATCCAAAAAGAAAAGTGAGTGTGGAGCTCCTGCTGAGCGCGAGAGTGAGGAACCTCCACATCAAAAAGGAAGGTTTTATTTGGTCTTGGATGCTGATAGAAGTTCCATAGGAAGTTTTGGAATATGTTTATTTTTTATATATTTGAATCAGATAATAACTTATTAGATATTACAAATAATGCAAATAATTCAATTCAAATGATTTCAAAAGCAAGAACAAGACTCTTCTTATTATTCATTTTGAAAAGAAAATACATTAGTTGATATTATTTTATAAATAATATGTTAATAAAATAATATAAAACTAGTTCAATGTTAATCATTAATATATTTTGATATATTATAGATTTATTAAAAAAAAGAAAAAAAGTACATTTTTGTACCATTTTATTTATAAAACTATTGAACATGTTTTAATAAAATCTGTGGCTGGTTTTAAGATATGTGAACCAGCATGTGATATAACTGTGCATGTAGGAACAAAAGATATTAAAATATAATATCAAATGATTTAAATAATGACAAAATATGTAAATGATCAAATATTACACTGAATTGAAATGATTTCATTTAAATTATTATTAAAATAGGTTTATTTATAAATACAGATAAAACTCTTAAGGGACTCAGAGAGCATAGTATCACCTAATATCCACAAAAATGGTCTCTTTTCCTCTTTTATCCACTCATGTTCTAATTAAGCTCCATTTTCTGACACAGCAGGTAGAAGCAGAAAGATAATTTGGTCACAGCAATGACTAAATGTCCCAGTCTGGGGGTGAAGGAACCGCAGCGGTAAAGGTCACTCAGCATTCTGCATGCTGCTCATCTAATTAACGCTGGCGGCCGTCAGAAAGCCCGGCGTTAATGCAGGTTCAGAAATACCATTTTTAACAAAACGCCTGTTATTTTCTCCTCTCCTCGTCATAATGAAGCTCTTTCTGTTCTCTCGTCTCTTCTAACCCAATGAGAGATAAAGGCTGTTGTCGTTCTCGCTTTTTAATAGACCTACATTTCTCTCCACTACTTCTGCTGCTTTATTAACCATCTTCTGTCTGACTGTGAACTTTATAATGAGACGCAAAATCCAAAACTTTCTATACTGTAGGAGATTATTATTTATCTGAGAGACTATACACCTTTATTTTGACACTTCACTGAATAATGTTTACAGTCACCAGACTCCAGTACTTTATTATTATTATTATTATTATTATTATTATTATTATTATTATTAATAATAATAATAATAATATCATCATCATCAGTAAGAGCTGCTGATTTACGTACAGTTTAGAGGGCTTCAGATATTAAATCAAATAAATATTCTTGCAGTCTATTGCGCTATCTTTCTGTAAGACTGGAATGTGTTTTCTGGACAATAGAAGACTGATTCAACAGATTTAAGTGTTTGGGGACGTGTTTATTTTCTTCTTTCTTTTAAAAATGTATTAAAACATATAAATGAGTACGTTTATTAAATATGTGCAAATCTGCATGTTAAAAAAAATCTATTTTCAACACCAAATGATCAGTTTATATATGAATGATTTAATGTTTTTATGAAAATATCTTTATTTATTTGCAGATTTGTATTAATATGTTGCTTAAAATATTAATATATGTCTCCATTTGTTTCATTGGGTTCTCTTTATCTACTTGTAGGTCATATTTATGCAGATATATATAGAAAATCCTAAAGGGTTCACAAACTTCCAAGCACCACTGTAGCTTAGTACTTTTGCATAGAATTGCCTTGTGGGCGGGGCTATGTATGAGCTCAATGGATTGAAACAGTGATTTGTGATATGCAAATTATTAGAGGACGACGTGGTAACTAGAAACCTTTAGACACAGGAGACATGCTAATCTCGCTACATAATTTAAGTCATGTTTTGAGAGATTTGACTGCTGCTAAATAAAATGATGATGCAACTTTGGCCTTGAAGTAATTAAATAATAGTGCATGGAAGTTAAAATATAACAAGATTTTATTAATCTAAAACAAAAAGTGTTTTATTATGAGTGCTAATAAGAAGATTAAAAAAAAAAAAAAGTTCCAATTAAAACGGGGCATATTCAGACATGTGGAGATCTCCTCCTGCTCCTCGTCCCTCCAATATGTCTGTAATGTAATATTTATATAAAAATCTATAAAAGTGTCATTTGCCCTTGCGTTAGCTGCTCACTACCTGATGCTAATAAGGCTAGCGGGTGTCTTCCTGCGTCGTCTTCATATCAGACGGGAGACAGAATTATTGATCAGGTGTGATTGATTAAAGCAGAGATGATACAGCAGCATTTCATGATTTATTCTTCTCTTAATCCGTAGTGTCAGGACACTCCTCTTTCATCAGCGCTAAACACAGAAATGCTAACTCGGGACTTTCCGTGTGTGTGTGTGTGTGTGTGTGTGTGTGTGTGAGAAACAGGAAGTGACGGCTTTTCACTTTGCTTTAACCTGCTTCTGAAATCATTTACCCTTTTAATATGCTGGAATTTATTTATACACAGATAATTCTAGTCTTGCTGTTAATTACAGCACTGTTTTATCTGCTTTATTTTTCTACAGGAAACATGCTGAAAGCTTATTTTTCTCCAGTGTTCTAGAGAGTCAAATGGATGTTTTCATTATAGCATTATAGCTACTCAGGTGGTAGAGAGGGTTGTCCACTACTTGTAGGGTTGGCGGTTCGATTCCCGACCCACATGACTCCACATACTGAAGTGTCCTTGGGCAAGACGCTGATCCCCAAGTTGCTCCCGATGGCAAGTTAGTGCCTCGCATGGCAGCTCTGCTACCATTCGGGGGTGTGTGTGTGAATGAGAACCAGTATAAAGCACTTTGTAGAACCGCTAAGGTTAAAAAAGCGTTATATAAGTGCCGACCATTTACCATATTTTTCTTTCATAAACCAGACCAATTTCCATAGCGTGACGGTAAAGTAAGCCCCCTTCCAACAATCTTGCCACTCCATGAAAGACACACGACACAGTAATGGCATTTTATCCAGTAAATCTGTCAGTTACACAAATCATTCACGCTCTTTCCTACCGTCATGCATAACTGCCACTATGAAAGGACATCGCTGGACAGAACTAAACAAGACAGACACAAATATGTTTAAATGTTTATTCTTATGGAATGCAGAACATTATTGATTTCTTTAAGTCGTCGGCGTCTTGTCGTAATCGGTCATATTTTGACTGAGAAATGACCTAGTAAGGATGATAATTGGATGTCTTAGAATATATTCAAGTGTCTGTGATGAACATGAGAATAGAATGAGAAATTTAGACCTACATGTGAATGAGCTTTAGTGTAATTGCTCAATAGTAAGTGCAGTCATCTACTCTTATCTACTGCTGCCCTGGAGATGTTCCTGCTTTCTAATCATTTCTGTTATGGAATCGTTTGGATACTGTTTTGTGTATTGTCCTGTCTGTCTGTCCTCTGTCTCACTATTTTTTTCTACTTAGCAAGTGATCTAACAAGTAATCACTTAGCGAATTAACTGGCACATTTAGTAACATTGTTTATATTTATTGTATAAAATAATAGAACATGTATATTTTTTTTGTGTGGTTTTTACACTTATTAAATATTCACCGTAATATCACGACACTGATACCAACAGGGTTTAAACAGAGATGGAAGCGTTTTTCATTCAGACAAACCTTCTGAAAAGAACACGCACTGTTTTATTTTTACATTTTCTATTTGGAATGGTTTTCCAATGCTACACACTGGTGGTGGTTGAGGAGATTTCCTGCCATACAATGTAAAGCGCTTTGAGTGCCTAAGAAATTTTGACTTCTTCCATATGGATGTAGTGATGTATGTTTGAGCATCCAGTCACCTGTTGTGAACTTAGTTTCAAACTGTACACACTCATGACTTATTGCCTCGCACTCCAGCCTCCCATCCTCTCAGTGATGTACAGAGTCTCAGCTTGTGTACCTGCAGCCTGATGAAATCTGAAATACACACACACACACACTTTCTCTCTTTGGTGAGGAGCAGAAATTCTCACAGCTCAGATATAATGTAGAAAGTCACCAGAAAATGTGGAGTCTCCTGTTGAAACTGAATATATGCAGGTTTTGTGCAGTATTGTCTCATAATGAACACATTTATTTAGAGAAGCTAAACTGCATTTGTAAGGAGAGGAAGCCTACTCAGTATGTCATTTTGCATAAAATAAGATTATTTCAATTATTTCTTATTTCAATTATTCCATTGCATGTGTCAAAACACAGGCTGGGAAAGTTATCTTGGGATAATCCATCATCAACAGCGAGAATAATGGCTGAACACAGAACAGATGCACACATTAGGGGAACAAACCAATAAGCAGACCGGGGCAGAGACAGGATCAAAACGTGAACAATGGCAGATGGCTAAACCAAAACAAAAGTATATGGAGAACACTGTGCTTGCTGCGCTTGACATAGTGAGATGGGGTATAGATGACATGCACAGTATTTTTTTTTTTTTCTTTTTGTTTCGAACTGAACCATGTTTTAAGTACAAGGCTATCACCAGCACGCTGTAACATTTGTGTGAATTTGTCTGCGCTTCAGTTCCACCACTACTGACCATGATCTTAATTATGAGACACCATTATAACCCATCTTTACAGTTTTAGCAGCTTTCTAAAAGTTAAAATTAGTATAAAAGCAAATAAAAGCCACAACTGCTAGTGAAGAAGATGGAGGTGAGTTGCGTTCAGGTGTGTGTGTGTGTGTGTGTTTGGTTTTTGTACTGTGTATCTCTTGCTTTTAAACTGTAAGCTGCGTAATTTTCCTTTAAAAGCTGCTTTCAGTGAAAGGTCTCTTGGATGACTAATCATGTTTAAACTACAGTCAAAGCAAATGAGCAAAAGCCACTTTAACAACACCTTTTTACATAATTGTGTTGATTCATCTGAAAAGAAGTGATTTGCATAAAATATATAAAGGGCCGGGTGAATGAATAGACTGCGATAGTTTATTTGACCTTTTCTAATATCATCTGGCTCCAGAGTATTAGGGTCACACACTGATACTCCTATCAGGCTCCGATCACCGCTTACTGATCTGCTTAAATGTTTAATTGCTCTCTCTGCACTGACTATTCGCCCTCTGGCTGCCCTGCCGATTATTCGCCCTCCGGCTGCCCTGCCGATTATTCGCCCTCCGGCTGCCCTGCCGATTATTCGCCCTCTGGCTGCCCTGCCGATTATTCGCCCTCTGGCTGCCCTGCCGATTATTCGCCCCTCCGGTTTCCCTGCCAATTATTCGCCCCTCCGGTTTCCCTGCCGATTATTCGCCCCTCTGGTTTCCCTGCCGGTTATTCGCCCCTCTGGTTTCCCTGCCGGTTATTCGCCCCTCTGGTTGCCCTGCCGGTTATTCGCTCTCTTTGCCCTGCCGGTTATTCGCTCTCTTTGCCCTGCCGGTTATTCACCCTCTGGTTGCCCCTGCCGATTATTCGCTCTTTTTGCCCTGCCGATTATTCGCCCTCCGGCTGCCCTGCCGATTATTTGCCCTCCGGCTGCCCTGCCGATTATTCGCTCTCTTTGCCCTGCTGATTATTCGCCCTCTCGTTGCCCTGCTGATTATTCGCCCCGCATCAGAAGCCGGTGAAAGACCTGGACTTTTTCTCTAACTCATGCTCTGTGCATGGGATGAAGCATGTGAGTGGCAGGTCGGGTGGTGCCAGCGTGAGGTGTGCATTCGGGGCTGTGGTGCTACTTGCATCACTTGCAATCTTCTTGTACCAGGGATCGCAGTGTGTAGCTGCTCTTCCCTACCGTGACCATCTGCAACACGAACTCCTTCCACTACTCTACACTTCCACAGATGAAGACATCTACCACCTGTCCCACCAGGATTTGTAAAGTTCAGTGGTTTGGTTGAGTACTGTCTGCTTTAATGAATGTAAAAGAGAACAGGAACTTGTTTCACTCACCTTCCACAGCAATAAATGTAATTACAAACAGATTAAAAAGCATATCATTCTTCAATAAACAAAAAATTGTAATCTTTGACAAATTGCTGTGGTGGTCGTATATACCCATGACACATACGAACAGTGAATAGAGCTGATAACAGACTGGAGACACAGTGGTGACATTGTTCTTGTGTTACTCATGAGAAAGTTCCTCTAGCTGATACTGATACTACTAAGGCTGAGATACTACTGAGACTAATGAGATTAAACTACTGAAAATAATGAGATTAAACTCATTTACTGTCTTATTTAATGAGACTATACTCATCTGCTGATACTGAGACTGAACTGCTGGTACTGAGACTAAAAAATGGAGACTACTGAACGTGGTTAAACTACTGATAATGAGACTAAAGTGATGGTGATGATGATGATGATGATGATGCATAAACATCATAAAATTGCTCTCATTTGTTTCTGGCTGTGTTTATAGAGGATTTCTATTTTTATCAGCACAGACGCACAGATTTCGGCTGATTACGGAGCGGGAGATTAATGATGTGCGTTTCTGCTGTCTCTGCATATAATCACACAGCTGTGTGAGGGGAATATAAATGGACAGTGTGATTACACATAATAGGGACAAATGTGAGGAATGTGACCAGCGGAAATAAACACGTGTTCACGCTGCAGAAACTCGTAATTTGTTCAACAATTTAAGATGATGAATAATGGAATGTAAAGGAGAAAACGGGGGGAAAACAGCTTTGTGTATTTAGAAGACTTTTGTAACTTCTTGGTGATGGTTCCTGATGGTTAGTGATGGTTCCTGATGGTTAGTGATGTTAGAAGGAATGTCAGGAGCAGATGGAGTGACCTTTATAGAAGATCAGGAAAATTGTGTTTACATTTAGAGATTTGATTGATTTTATTGTATTTACACTTTATTATATTCAAAAAATACGTTTAAGAAATGATTTTAAAGTTTAGTAAAAATAAAACGATGGGATGTGTATCTGAAAATTGAGAATCTAGTGTAATACTTGCATCTCTTTAGGTTTAACATGATCATCTGTAGGAATATAGTAATGTAGTGAACACTAATGAATACCATAACGGTAAATAAGAGTTTGTGAAAAACCAGAACATTTGTAAAATGATTCATATCATTCACAAAAAGCATAAACACAAATACACAATATAATGGTTAATATTTTTTATTCTATGTAAAACAGGAAAACGAAATGTAGAATCTAACATTTGATATACAAATAAAAAACAAACATGATTGTAAAGGTTACTAAAACAACAACAAAAAAAACAGGCATTTGTACATATTTTATTTAAAGAAAACCACAAAATATACAGTATAATGAAACTTATTACTAAATTACAACAGAGAAAATCTTTTTTAACGTACAATCTTTATCTTTAACACCAAGATTAGTGCTTGTAGTTAGCTGTGTGTGTGTGTGGGGGGGGGCAGCAGGATGACACTGATGTCTGTCAGGGACTGGAGTCGGAAGCAGGTGCGAGTGCCGGTACGGTTTAATCAAACACTAGGAACATGAACCTGTCTCAGGTGCTCATGATCTCGTGAAGTGCAGGGGCTGACGGGTAACGTAGTCCTGACAATGTCTCTCACACACACACACACACACACAAACACTCACACACTTCCTCAGCAGAACAGAGTGCCATATAGTTGATGTGATATTGACTCCTGAAGGACGTTCCTCTGGTGAGACAGCAGCTGAAGTGTGTGTGTGTGTGCTGTGTGTGACATCAGGACTCCTTGTGTGTATACCATCTGGATCTGTGTGTGAGCGTGAAAGTCACCGCTGTTCCATGCAGTGTTAATTAACCTCCTGTTTACACACATCAGCATCATTATTTATATTCACTGTACGCTATTTATAACACACACACACTTAAAGATGATATTATATACGGAAAAAATCTCTAGAATATTTTTGTTAAATGTTAAACATTTAAGTACAAGTTAAACGTGTGTGTGTGTATGTACGTTACACACATCTGTATATATCATATCGTAACTCCTTTTAAACATTAAAGCAGCCTGTAGTACACAACATGAGCAGTGTGAGTATTTTCAGTATGACGTGGAGACCCACCTACGCAGGCCACGCCCACGTGAATCCAGATCAACTCAAAAACGCATCTTTTTTCTCCAACGTTTTGGCCTTCAGTCCGCACAGAAATGGAGTTTTTGTGCAGCTTTTGTACATGTTTTTAGTCATGTGACCCATTCAGACTCCGCCTCTTCATCTGTACATTTTTTAAAAACTCGACCTCACCACGTCAATTCAAAGAGACGTAAAGTAAATAAACGCTTGACAGAAACGACGTGGGCTGAAGCATCTTATGTTTTTTTTATTTTTTTTTATTTTTTTTTACACGTGCACGGTATAGGAACGCGAGCGGTTTCAGACGTTTCGGTGTGGACGAGCAATTTTTGGAAAACGTTTGAAAACGCTTTTTTTTTTCTGCCTTAGTGTAATATATAAAATAAATGAAAATTTCTAGCGGCAAGGTTACCATTTTAGCCATCTAAAAAACACTACAATAAAATACTAATTAAACAATGATAATAATAATAAAAAAATGTACCTGTTGAGGTGAGCTTGACATTTTAAATACTTGGGGGGGTGTCAATAATTTTGATTCAAATGCTTTTAAGAGAAAATGCTTTAAAACTTTTAAACTAATTTATGTAGGAAAGAATAAATAAACTTTTTCACTAATTGGTGATATTTGTGATTTTTTATTTTTATATACTGTGAAATATTTAAAAACATATAATGCATAATTTTGCATACAAGTGACGTATTTATATAATCTTTTCCCCATTCTATTAAAGATGAATCATTTTCTATTGAAGGTAATAATAAAATTCATACATTTTTATCTGGAAAGTTCAGGAATCTTTGACCGGGAGATTGGATCTCACTCAGAGACGGATGTGTGGACATGATTTGGTTTGTTAAACTAGGGGGAAAAAAGTTCTGGTGCTTCTGATGGAAAAAGAAAAAGAAATAATTAAAATCCTACTCTACTAATGTTCTCTTGTATTGTTCACTGTTTCCCTGAATTCCTCAGAGTCCCGTTATTCTCAACAAAATTTGTCTTCTTCTGGCACACTGTCCAAAGTGTGTGTGTGCGTGTGTTTTATTGTATAGTGATGGACTGTACACAGAAGATTGGTCATAACCCTCAGCTCCTTCCTTTTCCTCATCCTCAAATCGATCTGTGCCTAGGTTTCCACTGACTAATTACCGTGTGTGTTTGTGTGTGTTTGTGTGTGTGTGTGTGTGTGCCTTTTGTAATAGAACACACACACACCCACATGAAATGAATTTATGTGATTATAACTGTGTGATTTAATGCACTGCAAACGGTATACAGTATCCTAGCAAGTGAACATGTACTGAGTAAAGGCAAATTTATCATCATAATTAACATTAAAATGACCTGCTTAATAAATATTGTGTAGGTTCTCCTCTCCTTGTTCCACCAAAACAGCTCTGATCCGTGGAGGTATGGACTCCACAAGACCTCTGAAGGTGTGCTGTGGTATCTGGCACGAGATGTTAGCAGCAGATCCTTTAAGTCCTGTAAGTTGTGAGGTGGGGCCTTGTTTGTCCAGAACATCCGACAGACGCTCGATTGGATTGAGATCTGGGGAATTTAGAGGCTGAGTCAACACCTTGAACTGTTTGTCATGTTCCTCAAACCATTCCTGAATCACACTGCTTGTCTTCTTCCAATAATGAGTTCTGGTGCAATCTCTTCCCCAAGTAAGGCCGTCCACATGATATAGAAGAAAACGTGATTGATCAGACCAGGCCACCTTCTTCCATTGCTCCATGGTCCAGTTCTGATCCCCATTGTAGGAGATTTCGGAGGTGTACAGGGGGTCAGCATGGGCGCTCTGACCGCTCTGCAGATACGCAGCTCCATACGCAGCAAGCTATGATGCTTTGTGTATTCCGACTCCTTTTTATCAGAACCAGCATGAACAACTTCAGCAGTTTGTGCTGCAGTAGATCTTCTGTGGGATCGGACCAGACGGGTTAGCCTTCGCTCCCACTGTACTAATCCCTGCATACCGGGAAGACCCCACAACGCCTGCTGTTTTAGGAGACGCTCGGACCCAGACGTCTAACCATCACAATCTGGTCCTTGTCAAAGTCACTCAGATCCTTACACCTGCCCATTTTTCCTGCTTCCAACACGTCAACTTTGAGAACTGACTGTTCACTTACTGCCTAATAAATACAGTGAGGGAAAGAAGTATTTGATCCCCTGCTGATTTTGTAGGTTTGCCCACTGACAAAGAAATGATCAGTCTATAATTTTAATGATAGATTTATTTGAACAGTGAGAGACAGAATAACGACAAGAAAATCCAGAAAAACGCATGTCAAAAATGTTATAAATTGATTTGCATTTTAATGAGGGAAATATGTATTTGACCCCCTCTCAATCAGAAAGATTTCTGGCTCCCAGGTGTCTGTTATACAGGTAACGATCTGAGATTAGGAGCACACTCTTAAAGGGAGTGCTCCTAATCTCAGAGCTTGTTACCTGTATAAAAGACACCTGTCCACAGAAGCAATCAATCAATCAGATTCCAAACTCTCCACCATGGCCAAGACTAAAGAGCTCTCCAAGGATGTCAGGGACAAGATTGTAGACCTACACAAGTCTGGAATGGGCTACAAGACCATTGCCAAGCAGCTTGGTGAGAAGGTGACAACAGTTGGTGCAATTATTCGCAAATGGAAGAAACACAAAAGAACTGTCAATCTTCCTCGGCCTGGGGCTCCATGCAAGATCTCACCTCGTGGAGTTGCAATGATCATGAGAACAGTGAGGAATCAGCCCAGAACTACACGGGAGGATCTTGTCAATGATCGCAAGGCAGCTAGGACCATAGTCACCAAGAAAACAATTGGTAACACACTACGCCGTGAAGGACTGAAATCCTGCAGCGCCCGCAAGGTCCCCCTGCTCAAGAAAACACATATACATGCCCGTCTGAAGTCTGCCAATGAACATCTGAATGATTCTGAGGACAACTGGGTGAAAGCGTTGAGGTCAGATGAGACCAAAATGGAGCTCTTTGGCATCAACTCAACTCGCCGTGTTTGGAGGAGGAGGAATGCTGCCTATGACCCCAAGAACACCATCCCCACCGTCAAACATGGAGGTGGAAACATTATGCTTTGGGGGTGTTTTTCTGCTAAGGGGACAGGACAACTCCACCGCATCAAGGGGACGATGGACGGGGCCATGTACCGTCAAATCTTGGGTGAGAACCTCCTTCCCTCAGCCAGGGCATTGAAAATGGGTCGTGGAGGGGTATTCCAGCATGACAATGACCCAAAACACACGGCCAAGGCAACAAAGGAGTGGCTCAAGAAGAAGCACATTAAGGTCCTGGAGTGGCCTAGCCAGTCTCCAGACCTTAATCCCATAGAAAATCTGTGGAGGGAGCTGAAGGTTCGAGTTGCCAAACATCAGCCTCGAAACCTTAATGACTTGGAGAAGATCTGCAAAGAGGAGTGGGACAAAATCCCTCCTGAGATGTGTGCAAACCTGGTGGCCAACTACAAGAAACGTCTGACCTCTGTGATTGCCAACAAGGGTTTTGCCACCAAGTACTAAGTCATGTTTTGCAGAGGGGTCAAATACTTATTTCCCTCATTAAAATGCAAATCAATTTACAACATTTTTGACATGCGTTTTTCTGAATTTTTTTGTTGTTATTCTGTCTCTCACTGTTCAAATAAATCTACCATTAAAATAATAGACTGATCATTTCTTTGTCAGTGGGCAAACGTACAAAATCAGCAGGGGATCAAATACTTTTTTCCCTCACTGTATATCTCACCCCTTTACAGGTGCCATAGTAATGTTATTCACTTCACCTGTCAGTGGTTTCAATGTTATGGCTGATCTCTCTCTCTCATGTATGTGTGTGTGTGTGTGTGTGTGTGTGTGTGTGTGTGTGTGTGTGTGTGTGTGTATATATATAGATATATATCCAGATGAAGCCAAACTAAAATATTTATGATGTTTATATATTTTTCTCTTGAATCTGAGTGGAATGACTGTAGAAGGTCTGCCGTGAGCTGGGGTATTTAATCGAGTTGCTTTCTTTCATTTTTTTGTTTTTTTTTCTCCACACTTTCAGCATTAGCATTAGCGAGATTGCCTTCTGGTGTTCAGTGAACCGTTTCCTCGCTCTCGGCTCCGTTCCCTTCACACGATGACGCTTCGCTAACGACGGCCCCCTTCAGCGCAGAGACCATCGTTCATCTCAAACCGGTCGACCTTCAGACGCATTGAATTCATCAGCCACTGTTTGATTTGTTATTTCTCTCGTGTCGGCCGTGCGAGAGCTCCAGCGTCTCGGTTAGGAAGTGTCCCAAAGTACACATTAGACTCTAATGAAGCCACTAGAAAGAGTCAGATTACCTCACATCACTTTCCGCAATGAAGTGTCACGCAGCGTCTATTTACTCAGGAGGCATGAATATGTATTTTCATTTATTTTCATTTATTTATTCATATAAAGTGCTGTTGGATGAAAAATGCACGTGTGTGGTCGTGTGAGAGTCTCGAGTTTTGTTTTGGCAATCTAGTGCAACAGCGGGGAAAAGTCTGCTTCTTTGTATGACTTTCACCTGCAGGCGCAAATCAGGCCGCGTCCTCAAGGTGAATCGTTATGAATCATTCAGGACTTCGATGATTACATAAAGCATAATGGGCTGTAAGAACACAGCAAACAGATGAGCTGAACATTTGTGACTAATCAGATCATATTCAGTAGCGCTGGTGCTAATCGATGCTAATTATTCTTTGTGTTCCTTTTGAATGCTAATGTGAAGATCGTCATCACAGGTACAGCGTTCGGTTCTCCTCCAGCTCTACACAACCGACTCCATCATGCACCGTGTACGTTTTATTCGAATTTAGGGCCGTATTCAGAGCCGAGTTCAGTATTCAGACCTCAGATGTAACTGCAGACTTCAGCGCTATTCAGAACTTACCTGAGAGTTACATGTGTGGGGGCGGAGTTTGTCTAAAACAGAGGCGAGTGTCAGTGTTAATGACTGTAAGACTGAACTTTTATCACACAAGGTTTATTTATTTATTTATTTATTTATTTTATTTGTATAGCACTTTTTACAATAGACATTGTCTCAAAGCAGCTTTACAGAAATATCAACATGGTATACAGATATTAAAGGTGCAAATTTATCCCAACTGAGCAAGCCACTGAGTGGCGACGGTGGCAAGGAAAAACTCCCTAAGATGTTTTAAGAGGAAGAAACCTTGTGAGGAACCCGACTCAGAAGGGAACCCATCCTCATCTGGGTAACAACAGATAGTGTGAAAAAGTTCATTATGGATTTATATGAAGTCTGTATGGCCTTAGGAGCAGCCGTAGTCCCAGCAGTCTGGAATTAGAGAAGATTTGAGCTCCATCCAGAGGCAGAAAGGATCTGGATCTCTAGTATCTCCATAAATTCATGTGGGGCTCGGCGAAAGGAGAGAGGGAGAAAAAAGATTATTATGACTGCGAAGTAGTAGAACAGAATCTAGTCAGGGTAGGCTTGAGTAAACAAATACGTTTTAAGCCTAGACTTAAACACTGAGACTGTGTCTGAGTCCCGAACACTAATAGGAAGACTGTTCCATAACTGTGGGGCTCTATAAGAGAAAGCTCTTCCCCCTGCTGTAGCCTTCACTATTCGAGGTACCGTCAAATAGCCTGCATCTTTTGATCTAAGTAGGCGTGGCGGATTATATAAAACCAAAAGGTTAACAGTTTATCCTGCGTTGGTGTGTGATCTGAACTCTCTCCATCAGCGCTGTGGAAGATTAATGCTCTTTGTCCTGATCTATGCTAATGAGAAGGTTGTGTGGATGTGATTTGTCGATATCCTGAAATATCGCCCCCTCGCTCCCTAAATGCCCGCGCCGCTCGATAACCTATTAAAGCCCAATCACAGACAGGTTGGAAAGCAATCTGGAAATTTGTGCTGACATTGATCCAACACCAAGCGGAGCTGATGGTGGCGATTAACACTCGCATCCCGAGAGACGAGCGCCTTCCTCCTCACAGCATAGAAACACGGAGTTACTTACCGGCTCTAGAAGTGACCAAGAACGATAAAATAATAATATAAAGTAACGCAGAGATATTCATGAGCTCTGGAAAAGGTGAAAAATAAGAAATATTATACAGTAAACATGACCTTATCTGAAAGTTCCAGATGAAAGGAAGGAAAATAAAACTATATGATGAAATAAACACAAGCTTATTACCAGCTCCAGAAACAGGAAAGGAAAATATCCGTGCCAGCAACACTTTAATATTTTTGTATATTTATATAAATTTGAACAGTTTCCTGTTTGAATTGTTGGTGTAAGGTCGATGAACACTGAAAAGGAAAAAGTAAGAAAGCTGTGCTACTAGAACTTTCTCTCTGAGCTCTCCCTCTGTTTTTTATTCCTTTGCTTGTAGATCGTTTGTCACGCTGTATTGATTGTGAACTGAAATGAAGTCATGAGGAAATGACTTCCTGTATGATGGATCATATGTGGTTCTTTGTTTAGAGATTTTTCTCCTTCCTCGTTTACAGAACCACCAATAAATGACTTTCTAGAATTATTTTCTCTCTTACTGACATTCCTCATTAATATGAGACTCTGGAGTTTCTCTCTGTTCTGTTTTCTGGAAAGGGGTGTGTGGGGGGGGGGGGGGGTCCGTTTCATTAGAGAGTCTGAGAGGAGCGTGGTTTAGGATAAATACAGTGTTTAATGAGAGTCGACACGGCGCTCCTGCAGCTCGCCCTCATCGTTATTACAGTCAGTGTGACTCGCTAAAGTAGTAAAGAATAAATGTCACAGCTCACACTTCAAACTTCAAACTTTTGTCACTTCTGTGTCGTCCTCTCCAACCTTCACGGCCTCGTCCTCCACACTGTTAGAAAGAAACCAACAGTTCAGGACTCAGAAGTTCACCGTGAAGTGTGTGGAGAGAAAATGCATGAAACTCGATTAATGAGAAATAGTTCCACAATCACAACCCGCGCAGTTGAGTTCTGGATCGTGATTGGGTCAGAGGGTGTTGATTAATTTTCTAGAACAGTAGCGCAGGTTTATGTTGATTTTTGGATGGAAACAGTGATTCTGCTTCATCACCACCCTGTCACTCAGTATTTTACTGTAATATCACCCCCCAGTGTTTAATGCTCAGTCTGTGATCGCAGGAAACTACAACATGGTAGACAGTGCAGTTTGTGATGCGTGATGTTTTGAGCGAGTTTATAATTTTGTCGCACTCCCAAATCGGTGTGAAACTGATGATCTATTAGCCTCATGTACACTTCAAGCATCAGATCCACCAACCAGCAAATTAACCAACGGTCAATCCACAACAATTCTAAAAGTGCCGCTTCACGAACCATAACATTCACTCAGCCAATTCTACAGAATGAGAGACGTGCTGAAGGAGAACGTTTTTTTTTTTCTTCACCTACATCCTGGAGAAAGAAAAGGAGAGGAATTCAGAGCATAATCTCTGAATAACTGAGCTGTAATAGTGACAGCTTCCCTTTCTGTTCACATATAACGCCATATTTTAAGGAAGCCAGACACTCGGTCATCCTGTTGTGATTAATGACCCTCCGTTTAGCACGGAGGAGATTTATCACACCCCAGCGTCCCTCAGCGTGAATTATACCTGTGGTTTAAGACTGGGTACGAGGCAGGGTAAGAGTTTATAAGCCTAAAGAGGCTGATTTATAATTGTAAATCTTTTACAGGAGTAAACAAGGTACAAGGGCTTGGATTACTGAGTTAGCTGGATTAGATTGTAGAAGATCCCATGCTCATCCAGATGTGTGAGTGAACTCAGTTCAGGAACTCCAAACACTACCATTTCCTGCCAGAGGTCACAGAGTTCTCCTTCTCCTGGGTACTAGTCGAGCCCATCATTCAATTCTGCTTTAATTCATGGTTAATGTGTATAAAAATTCATGTATTCTACACGGATGGTGCAAAGTCTTGCCAATCCTCCGGTATTCATACGTTCATGACCCTTGACTTCACCATTTTGCTTGGGTTTGCCACTGAATACCTGTCCCAACCATCACCAACCTGAGTTCTTTGAATATTCTGTCAATAAAGTCTTGTAATTCTCTCAGAGTCTCCATTGTTACAGCGTGACTCTCATCCACATGGGTAATTAGTGCCGATGGAGGATTTTTACTGTCCCGAGAAGAGCACTTCACAAGGCGGTTGTCTTTCTTCTCAGTTAGGATGGTCACGAAAACATTTGGTGGTTACAAGAGGACCGTGATGAAGAACAGATGGCTTTACACACTTCTCTTTACACTGCAGAGTTTAATGCGTGAAAAGTGCTGATTACACTTGCTAAATTCATTACACCGCTTTGATAATAAACACAATCTTATCCCAAACACACCTGACCTCGGCAAGAACGATGTGGATAAACAGATTACGCACTCTGTGCTCCAGTCACATAATTACAATACCTGGTTAACGCCAGCGTGTAACTTGATGTTAACCAATCTGTCCTGTGCTTTTAATCAGAAATGAAAGAGTGTAGAATTCCAAACCAAATTTTGTCCAAATCTGCCTGCTGGGATCCCTGACGTTCTGCTCCTGATATCTATAACGAGGGGATAAAACAATGGAGCAGCCCTTTAGTATGGTGGCAGTGCGCTAAGCGTTAAAGCTGATAGACGGTCTTGTAGACATGGACTGGACTGGAAACTTCTAGCATGGACACGTTTATTACCGACAGTTCAGTTAAATGAAAGTAAGTGCTGTACGAGGCGGTTGGTGTAAATGAGCTAGCAGAGCTGAGTAAATTAGCATAGTAAAATGGGTGTCCATGTACTCTGTTTTAAAGTGGATTGTGTTGCAACAACACCACTAAAGGTTGTAGGAAAAGCACACAATGGTATGAAGAAGCGAGACTGGGGCTGATTTCCTTCTAGCCCAGACTGTAGATTCAGTGAGTTGTGTCAGGTGATTACACAGAGTGACAAGCCCACTAGCTTTGATCTTCATTTGGATGAATCCTTTTCACACACGCTCGTAACATGTAATCGGCAGCGATTTAGAACTCGCATGTTGTAGTGGACGTGAATGAGGCGGATTATTTTTGGAAACGTGTGTCTGAAAGAGAAGAGAAAGGTGATAGACGATACACACACAGTCCAGTCAAAATACAAATAACACTAAGGGACAGGCGATGGAACTGCACGTTGAGCAATTTGATGGTTGGAATGAAAGGCTTGTTCAGTGGATCATGTTTTAGGATTATTTGAAGGAAACACGGCAGGAACGTTGTGAACGTTTTCGAGCAGATGTTTGCGACTGTCCTGCACTCTAACAGGTCTCTAGCTCACGCCACAGCTGCTGTTAATAAGCTATAATCTATTCCTTTTGTATTCTGATAAACTATTCAGAAAATCCTCCTCCATCATGTAACATGTTTTGATATGCAAATGATCGGGATGATTCAATTAATATGCAAATATTAATTAATTAGTGTGTGTGTGTGTGTGTGTGTGAGACCAGTCGTCCCTAGCTCATTTTATTTATAATAATTGGAACAGCAAGGTTAGATAGCTTTAGTTTTATTTAATTTATCACAACTACAGTTTTTACTCGTTATAAGCGAGTAATGAAAACGCAGATAAAATTTGAATTATGGAAGATGACATCACCTTTAACCCTCATCCTCACTCTCTGTTGCTCTTTCTACCCCTCCCCAAATCTCTCTCTCTCTCTCTCTTGACAGAAAAGATACACTCATGTTGCATAATAAAAGTGTTTCTGACCCAAACAGTGGAACAAGTCATGAGAGATTAGCATATCATTACAGCGCAACCTGCAGAAGCCAAACAAGGTGTGAAATACAGACGAGAACGGAGCGCCCGCTGCCCTGCCTGCCTGGAATACCGAACAGCTCGTGTGTTTTTATGGTAATAAATTAAACATACAGGCTCTGCGATGGAAAAACATTTCAGCATTTTGTACAGCAGTGAAGTTTCTCCCTCTGAACAGAAAGTTGATATCAAACCTCCATGATGAGGCGTATTCATCAATAACGCTCCAGCCATTTCAATACGACTCACATTAATGCCTACAGAGAAACAGAGAAACTCTTATCTGTGTGTGTGTGTGTGTGTGTGATGCTTTCATCTAGAGGAGTGAGTTGGAGAGAAATTGGCAGGAACTCGTCCCTCCAGCTCCCGCTGTTCAGCAGTCTGCGTTATCTGTTGCATAAACATGCAATTACCCTTCATTTTCTTTTTCACAGATAAGTGTGTGTGTGTGTGTGTGTGTGTGTGTGTGTGTGTGTGTGTGTTAATTGGACTAGAGGAGTCGAGGGCAATGCTGGGAATACCATGGAGGAACCTGGTCTGGGAGCAGACATACAAAAATACTACACCACACATTATGACTTCATTGACACTTTTTTATACATACATTTTATTTTTGTCCATTTCTTTATACGGTCAGGAGGCATGTACATCACACACAGAATATTTTCTATGTAGTCTGGAGAACCAAGCATAATCATGGAGTTAGGTCTGAATCCGGGACTGGACATGGAACAGAAACCTGAGCTTGAGGACCATCAATAGTTTCAGGCTGCGACTGGAGATAGATCAGGGATGGGTTAAGGACCGAGGTTTAGACTGGGACAGGTACAGGAGATGATTCTGGATGATAAAGGAATATGAGTTGGACCACAGGCTGAAGCTGTGGAATAGGAGCTCAATCGGGGCTACAACAGGGACTTGAGCTGGACCTTGTCAAATGACTGGAATAAGAACTCGTTCATGGCTGGATCAGGACCCGACAGGTGACTTGTATAGGAGCTCGTTCATGGCTGGGGCTGATCCGGGCTGGATCAGGAACTCATGGTAGATCATAGATGGGGTCTTGAAGTTGTTCTCGATCTGGAGCATTACACAGTAACAGAGACACTGGGATAGAAACCATGACTTGTCAGAGCAGGGGTATGCTAGTGAGAATTGATACTGCTGGAATAAAAACATGCCCTGAAAGTTGACTCAATATCTGTACTTTACTACTGTTGCGTTCCAACCCGTCTTGGTACAAGAATGAGGTATTTTGTCCTGCAATCCCATTTCCTCCTCACTGGTTCCAGGGTCGCTGACATTAACCGACTCTTTTCACAAAGATATACATGCTCACAGCTTGAGATAAGACATCTAGTCTTTCTAACTACATTGCTTAGGGATTTGAATTCTGCCATGTCTCAAAGCTAGGGATCCTTCATGAGATCCATGTTCTACTCTTTTATCTCCTGAAAGCAGACAGGGTCCAGGTTCCGTGTGTATTTAATCTCTCTGATGTAGTCGAGCTCAGGGAGCTGTCAAACTCTGAATCAGTCAGCTGTGAGGTTTCATCCAGGGGTTTAGGGATTTAATCTGTCAGCACAGAGCATGATTCTGTGGCCTGTGAGGCATTAGTCGTTATTCCTCATTGTTGTATGCCAGTGGTTGGTTTTAAACATTTTTCTTCACAAAGGATAAGTCATATCCAGCATCTTAAGTCCAAATATTATGTCAATATTAAGTGGAGAAAGTTCTTTGTATTTAGAATCGGCTTATGCTTAACTGTTTAACTGGATTATTTTGGGCTTCTATATCATATTATTAAAATCACCTGTGTGTCGTTTACCTCTCAGATTTTTCTTGAGTAAAAGTGACAGGGTTTTCTGTAGCATCTAGACCACTGCCTATAAACACAAGCAGGTATGTTTAAGCTATAAAAAATAAATAAATAAATAGCTGGATAGAAAACGTGGACTGAAGATTTATTTACTTTGCGATCATAAATAATACAATGCAGCATCAAACCCACAATTTAAAAATGAAAAAAAGACAGATAGGTTGATCTATAAATGAGAAGACGTGAGCATTGGAATGATGTTTAGATAGGAGTCTAGTATATTGCCAATATACTGCAGCATGAATGGTCCTAGCTGTAGTTATCACGTTAATTTCTGCAAATTTGGTTTACTTGAACTCTATGGATTCCACTGTCGGTATTCATCAGAACATAAATTAGCACATGATCCAGCACATCCTATTGTTTAATTTTGCATACAACTTAATCAAAGTCCGGAAATTATAACCTGTGCAGGACGTAGGTGATTTTACACCAGAATTAACCTGCTATTTTGAGCATTAATAAAATAATGCCAATGATTTTGTGTTTTCCTGCAAAGAAAACATATCCAGAGGGGCAAGTTATGCATACAGCTCTCTTTATGTTCATTCGTAATGTTAAACATAAGAAATGCTGCTTGTGATGAGTAAACAGTCCCAGACGTGACACTGGCATTACATATTGTGGTTTCATCAAACCGTCAGACGTTGGCGCTAAACTTAATACTGACAGCCGATAACCTGCAAGAAAATGCTGAGACCTGAGACACGCCTCTGGTTTAGACAAAATCCAAGCCATGTGTGCAACTCTCGTGTATCTTCTAAAAAAAGCTGAAGGGCTAGTCTGTAGTTATGTCTGAGGTGGGAATATTAATGTACAATTTAAGTATTAAATCACTCCCTACGTGCACTTAACTCTGAATACGACCCGAAGATTTTGGGTCGTTTTGATCTGAAGAGAGAGTAAAGGTTAATCTCTGATTTGGCGCAGGAGAGCGAGCTGTCAGGAGACTGCATTAATTACATTTGGTGAGATATTGGGCTTTGTGTTCTCTTTCTCTCTCTCAGTACAGATGCTTTGATCAAACCCTCATGTGATTAGAGGCTCCGACATGAGAGACTCGAGAACTTATATTAGAAGTGCCAGAAGAAACTGAGTGAAGATAGATAGGAGAAGTTCGAATTATTCCAAGTCTGTCGCTCTATCCATCTCTGTGTCTTTTGGGTAATAACGTTTTCATGTATTCCTTTTACTCAGACCAAACTTGTAATCTGTAATGACCTGACATTTCTTTCTTTTTTTTTTATAGCCAGAAGTGTCAGGATTTAAATGTTAAACAGGTTCTTCTGACCAGAACACACTTGTAGTCTGAATTCTGGACTGAAAACACAGACAACTACATCACCAACACTAACACAGCTTGTTGATGTGACCGGAGCCACTTCTTCCCAGCGGCGCCCTTTATTCCATGTTGAACATGTTAAAAAATCATCAGTGATTTGATGTACATATTTGCTGTATTGAAGTGTGCTGGTCAACACAGAAGCGACAGCTGGTCATGATATTAGACAAGGGAACTAGAAAGAAATCAGACTTTTCTTATGACCATTGGTGGTACTGAGTCCAAAATAATCCACTTTAATCCGAATCCTAAATAATCTGCTTTAAGACCTTTTTATTTTTTTAATTAATTATTATTATTTTTTACCATTTTATCTGAATTACATCAAGCACAGCACAAGAGTTTGTATTTTATTTATTCGCTGTTCAGATTTCAGGACAAAATTCCTTCCAGACCTTTTGAAATTTTATTGATTTTTAGAAATTTGGATGTTATTGATCTAAATTCCATGAAGAATAATCAATCGTATTCAATCCAATAACAAAATGGCCGAGTCAGGAAATGGAGATATGAAGCAGCAGTTAATTTGCTGAGAGCCTTTTTCTTTTTTTCCTGCATCGCATCGATAACGATGAAGCCAGAGCTGCAAACGTGACCACTTCTGCTCTGAGTGCCAGCAAAATTGAACTCCCTGCTCTTATAGATTTAGAGTGAGCTGATACACTTGAACATACAATAATCACGGAGACCTGTCTGTGATGAAAAAAACTATTTAAAACTATTAAAACACCACATATCTATTTGAAAAGGTGGCATTTTGTTGACTGTTAAACCTAGGGATTAAAAACTCAGTTTGATAAATATAGTTGTGCAGAAATTAAGTATTTTAACCCTAACCATTAACACTAACCCTTGACCCTAACCCCTACCCTTAAACCCTAACCCTTAACCCCTAAACCTGAACACTAACTCCTAACCCCATTTTATAAGTGAACTTGACGGTGTGATCTGAATATAGAATCACAGTAACCCGTCAAAAATGATATGTTTTGATCAATCGAGGTTCGCATTAGTGAGTCTCCTTAAACTCCTTATAATCTACACAGATTCAATACATCAGTTCGTGTCCATTTTGATAAACGAGGCCCATTTTTTCAAATACAGTATTGTAACTGTCAATTATTTAGTCAATTATTTAATTATTAGTGTATAAACTATAAATTATAACCAGACAGTATTATAACTAACCCTATAGATGACAATAGAGCAATATCAGATTAATTAGAATGTTTTGCTCCGCTTAGAGAGACCGAACTAGCTTCATTAATCTCTTCAGCAAACTCATCAACTTACATACTTGATCCTGTACCTACATGTTTCTTTAAACAGATTATTCCTGGAGTAATTGAACTGCTTTTAAATGTAATCAACTCTTCCCTTAGCACTGGCTATGTACCTAAATCACTTAAATTAGCAGTTATTAATGCTTAAAAAACCTGACCTCGACCCCTCTCAACTGTCCAGCTATAGACCTCTCAAATCTCCCCTTCATTTCCAAGATCTTAGAAAAGGTTGTAGCAAAGCAGTTATGCTCGTACTTACATAGGAACAACATTCATGAAATGTATCAGTCAGGATTTAGACCTCATCATAGCACAGAGACAGCGTTAGTTAAAGTAGTAAATGACCTTCTACTGACCTCTGATCAGGGTTGTGTCTCGCTGCTTGTGTTGCTTGACCTTAGTGCAGCTTTTGATACTATAGATCATACTATTCTCCTTGATCCATCCATCTTCTATACCGCTTTATCCTTTTCAGGGTCACGGGGAAATCTGGAGTCTATCCCAGGGAGCATGGGGCACAAGGCAGGGTACACCCTGGACAGGGTGACAATCCATCGCAAGGGCACACAATCACTTACACCTATTCTCCTTGATAGATTAGAAAATGTTGTTGCCATTAATGGAACAGTCCTCTCCTGGCTCAGGTCTTATCTGACCGATCCTTATCAGTTCGTAGATGTAAATGGAGACTTCTCCGCGCATACCGAGGTTAAATTTGGTGTTCTACAAGGTTCTGTTTTAGGCCCACTGCTTTTTACTTTATATACGCTACCTCTAGGTCAAATTATTCGTAAGCATGGAATTAGCTTCCACTGTTATGCAGATGATACACAGCTGTATGTTTCAGCGAAGCCAGAGGACAGACAGCAGCTTTAAGTTGAGGAATGTGTAAAGGACATTAGACGTTGGATGTTAACTAACTTCCGTCTACTTAATTCTGATAAGACAGAAGAACTTGTATTAGGACCACGTGTAGCTAGAAGTAATCTTTCTGATCTCACAGTAACTCTGGATGGACTTTCTGTTTCATCATGTCCAGCAGTAAAAGACCTTGGAGTGATTATTGACTCCAGTCTATCATTTGATGCTCATGTAGATAATATAACTAGAATAGCCTTCTTTCATCTCAGAAATATTTCTAAGATAAGAAATATATTGTCACTACATGATGCAGAAATATTAGTTCATGCTTTCGTCACCTCTAGACTAGATTACTGTAATGCCTTACTGTCTGGATGTTCCAGTAGGAGCATAAACAAACTCCAGTTAGTCCAGAATGCAGCTGCTAGAGTCCTAACTAGAACCAGAAGATATGACCACATCACCCCGATCTTATCCACACTGCATTCGCTCCCAGTGAAATCTCAGTGATTATAAAATACTTTTATTAACCTATAAAGCACTAAACGGTCTCGCACCACAGTATCTAAGCGACCTTTTGGTTTTCTATGATCCACCACGCCTACTTAGATCAAAAGGTGCAGGCTATTTGTTGGTACCTGGAATAGTGAAGGCTACAGCAAGGGGAAGAGCTTTCTCTTATAGAGCCCCACAGTTATGGAACAGTCTTTCTATTAGTGTTCGGGACTCAGACACAGTCTCAGTGTTTAAGTCTAGGCTGAAAACATAATTGTTTACTCAAGCCTACCCTGACTAGACTTTCTGTTACGCTAAGCACAGTCCTAATAATCTCTTTTCTCCCTCTCTCCTTCTGTCGAGTCACACACGATTTTATGGAGATACTAGAGATCCTGATCCTCTCTGCTCTCCGGACCTGCCTGATCCGTTTCGGATGTCCTGCCTCTGGATGGAGCTCTCATCTACTCCAATTCCAGATTGCTGGGACCACGGCTGCTTCTAAGGCCATACAGACTTCATATAAATCCATGATGAACTTTTTCACACTATCCGTTGTTACCCAGATGAGGATGAGTTTCCCTTCTGAGTCTGGTTCCTCTCAAGGTTTCTTCCTCTTAACATCTCAGGGAGTTTTTCCTCTCCACCGTCACCACCGACTCGCTCAATTGGGATAAATTCCCACTTTTAATATCTGTATACCGTGTTTATATGTTTCTGTAAAGCTGCTTTGAGACAATGTCTATTGTAAAAAGCTCTATACAAATAAAATAAAATTGAATTGAAAAAAATATAAACTCTTCAGCTGAAGATCTAAAACAGACTGTGTGTGGAGGTATCAGATGAACTTCCTTTTCTGAACGTTTCCTCAGCATGGCCTCATATCGTTCGATCCATCCTTTAAACTAATTCCACGAAGAAAAATCAATCGTGTTCAATCCAATAACAAAATGGCCGAGTCAGGAAATGGAGATATGAAGCAGCAGTTAATTTGCTGAAAGCCTTTTTCTTTTTTTCCTGCATCGCATCGATAACGATGAGGCCAGAGCTGCAAACGTGACCTCCTCTGCCCTGAGCGCCAGCAAAATTGGACTCCCTGCTCTTCATTTCCCGACCTAAATACATCAATCTTCTCACACAGAGTTTCGGCATTAGCAACTCATGTGTGAGAGTCTCCTCAGGAGATATTATAATACCTGCACGTTCCTCTAACATCCAATCAGGAAAGATTCATAAAAGATCGAACATACTGTAGAATAATTCACAATAAATTAGATAGTGCTGAAGACTTTCCCATCATTTACATATTATTCAATCATTTACATATTATTTGGAATAGAGATTGTAAATCCAATCATGGCTTCACAGTTTAGCCTTGAAAAACAAATTATTTTGTCCAGATTATAAACCGGTGGTTGTGTCCATGCATCCATCTTCTACCGCTTACTCCTTTTCAGGGTCACGGGGAACATGGAGCCAATCCCAGGGAGCATGGGGCACGAGGCGGGGTACACCCTGGACAGGGTGCCAGTCTATCGCAGGGCACAATCACATACACATTCACACACCCGTTCATACACTACGGACACTTTAGACACGCCAATCAGCCTACCATGCATGTCTTTGGACTGGGGGAGGAAACCGGAGTACCCGGAGGAAACCCCCGCAGCACGGGGAGAACATGCAAACTCCACACACACAGGGCCACGGTGGGAATCGAACCCCCGACCCTGGAAGTCCGGTGGTTGTGTATTTTTAATTATTTGCTCTTCGTTGTTTCAGATGGACGTTCGTTGTACTTTAAACGGCAGGATTTCTCTCTCTCTCATTTTTATTTAATTATTTATTTATTTTTACCTGAGCTACAGGTCACATTCCTCTCCGGCTCTCCTCTCCAATCCATGCTAACTATATAAAGAAGAAAATCATCAACTTCTTTTCTAATTTTCTTTATTTCAACCTGCAAGCTGATAATGCGGCTGTTCTAACCAATCACAGCCTTTATATGATGCGTAAGGAATAATATATTGTGTGTGTGTGTGTGTGTGTGTGTGGGGGGGGTGCTGTTATAGTAAAATAATCAGAATCACTGATTCTGCTGAGTTCTGGACTCTGATTGGTCGTCAGGTGTTTATAGTTCTCTATAACAGCGGCTCTGACAGTAGCGCAGGTTTATATTAATGCGCTCATTCTGATACGTTATCGTTTCTATAGTAACGGCTCGTTCACAGCGGACGCTCCGCATGAACAAATTAAAAAACAGTGGCTGTGGTTTCTGTAAGGAAAAATGTGTTTGTTTATTGAACATTTATGGAAGGAGTCTCCAGTGTCAGCGCAACGTGATGGAATTACATTGATATCTTTTAAACATGTATTCCAGATTTCTTCACTAAGATTAAGTAAATCCAGTTCTGTGCATTTTTATTGGCTGAGAGTTTGTAAAGTATACACTTTTTTTTAATATCTAATAATATATGTGTGTAAGGGAAGCAATACACAGATATTTAAACCCACGTAACGTTGTGTTGATTTGCTGTTCAGCTCCTGTTAGTCTGCTAGCGCTCATGGGATTTACGCTGATGGACAGTGGTGTGTGTTTCTGTTGTGCACCTGTAATTATTCCTCCGTTCTAATTCTTCATTTATAATTACATTTCAGGTGTGGGAGTTTGATCGACAGCTCGCCGGAGTGTGAATTAAACCTGCGGGGGGGCAATTATGTCATCAAGTGCAAATGCAAACGTCAAACGCCGAGCAAACATGAATGATGAAGTGTCAATCTGTCTACATATCCTCATTAAGGAACTTCAAGGTACCAAAGATTAAGACACAAACATTACAGCATTACAGCATTACAGTAGACATGATTTCTTCATCCATCCATTTTCTATAGCGCTTATCCTTCAGGATCAAAGGGAACCTGGAGTCTATCCCAGGGGGCATGGGGTAAAAGACGGGGTACACCCTGGACGGGGTGCCAATCCATCACAGGGCAAACTCGCACATTACGGACACTTTAGACACGCCAATCAGCCTACCATGCATGTATTTGGAATGATGGAGGAAACCGGAGTACCCGGAGGAAACCCCCACAGCACGGAGAGAAACTCCACACACAGGGCAGCGGCGGGAATCGAACCCCTGACCCTGGAGGTGTGAGGCGAACGTACGGTGTAGTTTTGGTGCTCGATATTGATGCAGTTAACATAGCTAGAGGTAATAAAGGCCGAGCTCGAGTATAATGACACAGCTAGAGAGGAGGATAAACTATCGCGGGGTCAGTTCCAGGGAGACAGCTTTAAAAGCCCAAAGTCAATTCCCAAATTTGGAGTTCAGTTAGCTAAATTCCAAGTCTGAATTTTTTCTAATTCCCATGCTCCTTTGGATTTTTCTTCTGCTTTTAATGAACCAAATCCCATGCTCCTTCAATTCTTCTTCTTATTAACTCGTATGTCGCTTCTAAAGCTAATTATTGAAGATAGTTAATCTGTGTAAACGTCAGTTGTTTGATTTTACATGCTCAGCTGCATTCTTAGATTAGATTAGCAAAGTGAGCTAACTGTACTAGCTACACACACTCGCACACCAGAGACACCAACGCTCTCTGCTACTTCCTTACCAGCTTTATTCTCCTCCCGAACGTATCTGTGCACGTTTAACGAGAGCTCGTATATGACCGGAGACGATGAAACGGGATGAGGATCAGAATCGTGTGAGTTCTGTTCACAGGGATTGGATTTGTCTCAGTGTGTAACATGAACTGTACATCGAAACTAGAATAACTAAGTCTGATGAGACTGTTTATTAAGGAGGAATTTTTTAGCCACTTTAGTCCTCAGGATTGAGGAGCTGCTCGAGGTTAACAATCAACACTTTCTACTTCATAATTAACACTTGTTCACTATGAGGTGTGTGTGTGTGTGTGTGTGTGTTACTTTCTGTGTCCAATTACCGGGTTTCAGCTAAAAAAATAAGTGTAATGAGTGTGATCTTAAAAGAAAAAGGTTTAATTAATGTTCAAGTGTTATGTAATACCACTTCGTGGTCGTGGGTTTAAAACAAAAACTTTAATAACTTTATTACATTTTTATTTCATTTTTATGCTGTTGGTTGAAAAGAGAAATGCTACACAGGAGTAACTTACAAAACCAACTTTTTTTCAGAATATTCTGGAAAGAAATGTTGCTTGCTGTATTTTACATTAAGTTGTATGTGTGTGTGTGTGTGTGTGAGAGAGAGAGAGCTGATTTGATATTTAGTCCGTAATTAAATAGTGTACTGTATAAGTGCTGAGTAATCCTCAGTAATGTTTCTTAATTACTTCTATTATGAGCGTAAATTTGCGCGCCTACTGCCGCTGTGCTGTTTATGCTACGTTTCCACGGTTCATTAGTTAAAGCAATTTGTTTTGTTCTTTTATTGAGTTGTATTAATAAAGAATAATTTTCATTTACGAACACAAACAGCTAGCATTAAAACATGCTGCTTTAGCAAATGATATCTTCCTGTCTGCCCTATCCGAGTATCTGAGAGCTCGATCCCGATATGAAAACCCGGTTAATTAAAACAGGAAAGCTGAAAGGAGCTGACGCAGGAAGGAGCTGAAGATGGTGTGTTTTCAGGGTCTGGAACGTGCGCCGTGAGCCTGTGGGACTCCATCACCCTGAAGGTAATGAGGTTATTTAGAAAAAAACAGGCCTCTGAGACCTAGAAGGAAATCTCTCTCTCTCTCTCTCTCTCTCTCTCTCTCTCTCTCACGCACACAGGAACAGAACTGCGGGAATTGAAGCTTTTTCTTTATTTTTTTATTTAGCCTCTTAGTATGAAACTAAAAAAAGTGTAAACTATTAAACCTTAAATATATTTTCCCCGTAAGTTTAAATCTCCTTGATCAGGACCCGTAACACGGTCAATTAAAGGTTTTATTTTTATTCCTTACTTATAGAAATAACCATGCATGATGTGTAGAACATGATGCAAACAATGCATTAAGCTGTGTTCTTAGCGAAAGTGCATTAAGTTTGTGTTTGGATGCGTCTCCTGTCAGTCATTTTATAGCCATGAGACTCTACTTGCCACCGAAGATCCTGGGGGCGGAGCTTCTTGAATATGGGCGGGAATCATTCAAATGTCAAACCAGCCTAACCTAATCTTGAAAACAAAAAAGGACCAATCTGACCTAATGCACTTTTAAGCAAATTAGTTAAAGTATACTATAAATGTGTATATACTGTATACTGTGTGTGTATATAACTATAACCCCAAGATTAACAAGTTATAATCAGGGTTGCCAGGTTTGCCTTGTTTACACCAGATTACATCCTGCAAGACATTATAGGATCTGATGATGTCATTTAATCTCTCATGATCTGAGCTCATCTTGGATTTGATTTATCTCTGCAGGTCTGGTTTTGGACATTGTGGCTGCAGGTGTGAGGGAGGAAAAGCAGGTCGTGTGTGTTTGAGTGTCAGGTGGTCAGTGTTTTTGCTGCAGGGCCTGAGCTGAGGGAATATGTGTGGTGTGAGTATATAAATAATTTATGGAACTGAACATGAAGAATGACGGCATGGCAGATAAAGTAGTGCGCGCTAATCAAAAGACGTCTGCTGAGCTGGAACTTCTGCTCAGATTTAGCAGCGTAAACAGAGGACAGATTGCGCATGAAGTAAATATAGATGTCCGGTTATAATGCAGAAGTAAATGGTAGATGAAGCGTGTGTGTGTGTGTGTGTGTGTTATTGATATGGGAATATGTGCAGCTCTTGCAGAAACCTTTGCTGTTGATGTGTACATGGTTGAATTAAAATCTCAATTCATTTTAGCAACAAAGTGAAAGCTCAGGAATGTGCAGGTATGCGCATGATCGAGTGCCTTGCATAAGTATTCACCCCCTTTCCTCATTTTGTATTGTTTCAACCTGGAACTGAAATGGATTTCATTGGGAATATACAGTATGTCATGAATCTATTCTATGAAGCATGGTGGCGGTAGCATAAAGTAGAGAATTACTCTTGGCCTCTTGGCTGCTCCTCTGACTACTCCCGTCTCTACCTGCTCACTCTGTACAGGTGGATGGTCTCCTCTATGCCGTGGTTATGCCGTATTCTTTCCATTTTTATTAAAAAAAAGAAAAGGAAAAAAGCTAATGTTGATTGACACGTTTCCACAACTTTGTCCTGGGTGTTTTGATCACCCCTCATCTTTATGGAGTCGTTCGTTTAGATACTGTATGTTCTCCACACACATCCTTCTAGGAACAGGTGTGTTCATACTGAGGTCACGTGACACGTTAATTGCACACGGGTCAGCCTCCTCTGACTACTATCGACTCCTTCTGTATGATCAGTACCACAATCATTTCTGTTACGCACTCTGATAGATCTGCAATGTTATTTCTAATCGTTATCAACTAGTTAGTAGTAGTTGTTATTTTCTATTCCTATATATTTCCACCTCCATTAAAGATCTACATGCTTCCCTCACTGCTAGGCGTTATTGGTATGGCTTCTTGAGTAACGTTAGTGCTTCACCTGCAAAATATTTCCAAAATATGTAAGAGTTCTTAGGATGTGTTGATTCCACAATCTCTGTTGCTATAGTTTTAGTTGATTGTGTAGCGAGTGTGAGCACCACACCTCCAGGCCACCGCTTTCTCTCGCCCTGTGAGATAGCACCGGCGTGCGGCAGTGCAAATAATATTCAACCTACTGTATTATTCTAAAATGAATCATTTGTCTACATGGTTGTTGAACGACACCTGGAGAGTGTGTTTGTGTAATGAAGCGACACGGATCAATTTCCTCTGTCTCTGTGTCCATTTGTGTGCATCTATAATTATTTAATTAAGGCTCTCATGGCTGATTAAGCAACTCACACTCTGACTAAAACGAGAGGAGTGGAGAAAATGAAGTGAAACGACCTGGGTGTATTTTTCACACCTCATTTCACTTCCTGTTCCAGCTGTGTTGCACTTTCCTTTTCTTCTTCTGTTAGAAACACAATCATCTTCACTGATGAGGATGCAGATCTCCATCCATCCATCTTCTATACTGCTTATCCTTTTCAGGGTCACGGGGGAACCTGGAGTCCATCCCAGGGAGCATGGGGCATAAGGCGGGGTACACCCTGGACAGGGTGCCAATCCATCGCAGGGCACAATCACGTACACATTCACACACCCATTCATACACTACGGACACTTTGGAGTGACACAATCAGCCTACCATGCATGTGTTTGGACTGGGGGAGGAAACCGGAGTACCTGGAGGAAACCCCCGCAGCACAGGGAGAACATGCAAACTCCACACACACAGGGCCACGGCGGTACTCGAACCCCCGACCCTGGAGGTGTGAGATGAACTTGCTAACCACTAAGCCACTGTGCGCCCAGATGCAAATCTCCTCCCGATTTATTCGAAAAGAAGTAAACTCAACAAAGAATTGAAGTCTGTTGAACTTCGCCTATGTATCTCTGTAGAGACACGTTCATGAATGTTTCAGTGTGTGCACACTACCTCTGACAAGTTTAGACCCACGCGTTCTTTCTTTTATTTTTTTTTTCCCCCCACATCAAAACTCTGGAGTAACACAAATGGAACGATGGGAATTATGTTCTGATTTTAAAAAATCCCAAATAAATAAAAATAATGTAATATTTTAGCATCTTTTCTCCTAGAATTTCCAGAAATGTATTCTTGGTATTTTCTCACTTGATTTCTTGAGGAATTTCCCCGAGATGATTTTTAAACAGTATTAAAGGAGTTCACACCGACGCTGCACACTCCTCTCCTGCTTTTCAGAATATTTCGCCCTGAGTCGTCCGTTTAAATAAATGTATATATTTTAAATAACATGTTAGTTTTCCAGTGAAAGAAATGAACACGTCAGCAGGATTGTATTTTTGTCTACGACACCGATTTCACATGTTTAATCACACACCTTCAGATCAAAAGGTTTTTACCATCATGAGAAACATTTCAGTCGAATGTCCACCAACTTTTGACCGGAAGTGTACGTCAGTGAAGCTGTAAAAATGTAGAGTCCCTGCTGAGATTTTTCCAGAAGGAAAAATATGTGGCTAGAAAGTAACTGGTAACTGGAAAGTTTTATTAAAGTCAAATCCCAGCACTGCCAAGGCCCTTAACCCTCAGACGTATGAATGAGATAAATGCAAGTTGCTCTGGATAAGTGCGTCTGTCAAATGTAATATAAATTGAACGACTTGTTTATAGCTGCTATAATGTAATCGAAAACCAGATCTAACTTCACTGACATTCCGCATCATTAAATTAAACAATAAATGGATAAAAAGTATGACGTGTCATAGTTTAAATACATAAAAATTGTGATCTACTGTAGCATCCTCTGGAATGGAGCAAGGATGTCTGAGGCAGTTTAAAAATATTAAATGGTCTGCTCTTATAGAGTGCTTTTTAAAACTTAGCGGTTCTACAAAACACTTTACACCCATTCTCACACACACAATCACACACCAATGGTAGCAGAGCTGCCATGCAAGGCGCTAGCCTGCCATTGGGAGCAACTTGGGTTTCAGTGTCTTGCCCAAGGACACTTTGGTATGTGGAGTCATGTGGAGTCGGGAATCGAACCACCAACCCTATTATTATTGTGATCTAATTACTCTAGCTGCATTAGTCCAGTTGAATCTGATATACAGTACATCCAATAGCAGCGCTGATGTAATAAATGACAGAAGCGGTGACTGATGTAGGAATGAACACATGATGGACAGCAGTTTGAAGTGTTTAGGCCCTGTGGCTTTGATCATTTTAATGCTGACATTTAAAGAGCGGATTAAGAGTGACGGACGCTCAGACGGTTTGCTCTCAAACCTGCTTGTTAGTTTTAGTTACACCTTTTACAATACACCATGAGATTAGCTAGCGTCCTAGATCATTTACTAAAATGTTATATTGTGCAATTAAACCCAGTAATTTATGTAAATAAGATCTCCTGATGAGGGAATAACGGAAGACTGTGATGCAGAATAATGAAGGAATAATGGGATGGTGCGGAATAAAGATAAAGAACAATGCGATTATGAATAAAAAAGGAAGAGTTTGATGACGAATAAAGCAGGAATAATGTAACACGTTTAGTACATGACCTTTTCTCTGGTCCTTTTTAAGACAAGACTCTGCTGACAAGTGCTAATTAGCATTAGCTTCCAGCAGCTGTGTCACTTTCATGCTGCGAGGGCGAGAGAGGAAGAGTTGGAGAGTAAAACCACTCGTTCTCTCGCTCTCTTTCTTTTCTTTGCTTCTCTCTCTCTCTCTGTTGAAGCTGAGTGAAGTAGAAGTTCTGTTATCAGTCAGTGAGGAACGAGCAGATCGGGGTCTTCCCATCTCAGCACCTTCACCATACTAGTGTGTAGTGGAGACAGTATCACACTTGAGCTTAGCAGCAGGAACTTTGGAGCCGCAGTGATTTATTTTGATATTTACACACTGCTTCCCTTCTCACATTGGTTTGATATCTCACGGGATTTATACTGAAACATTGGAGGAATGAAATAAAATCTGATTAATCAAGTTTTAAAGTTTAAAAAAAAAAAAAAAAAACTAGTTCCCCTGTTTACACTCCTAGATAAAAATATTTCATTTGAATCTTGATTTTTAGCAAAACGGTTTGGTCCGCTGCATTTTTGTGTTCCTTGCCCCCTGAAACGTTTGCGGCATAGACATTCTCCCATATGCTGAAGGTCTCTGGCTATTAGATACTTTCATTCCTTTAAGGTTTTCTAAGACGTTTCATGAGTCACATATGGAAAAGCAAAGCAATTATCTACTGTTAGTTACACTGCAATTGAATCCTGGATGGTGATTGGTCAGAAGGTGTTGATTAATTCTCTATAACAGCAGCTCTGACAGTAGCGCAGCTGCACATCACCGGTTATAACATGTTATTTTCTATTAGGTTCTATATACGTTTCTATAGTAACAGCTCGTTCCCTGATATTCATCCAGCAGACACTCCACATAAGAGCTGTAACTTTCATTTTTCTGACATCTTCAGGACAGAGGAGTTTACACCTTGTGGTAAAAGCTCCATCTTTCTATCTTATTAAGAGAGGGGGGGATGGTGAGGGATCGACTGTTTATAGCTGCTATAACGTAAGTGAGAACAGGAACAAATTCGTTCCACGACATTAACGTAAGGAAAGTCATCAGGAAAGTAAGTCGACTCAGCAGCTGCTTTATTGGTGATAAATCGGCGAGCTTTATGATTGGTGATGTCGGTTGTGGTTCTCTCTCTTTGGGGTCATGTGAGGACACACACTCGTCTTCAGGACTGTGGGTTTCAGTAGCAGATAATCAGATTAGCTCATAAACTGTTGGAGTCGCTGCAGTGATGGTGGAGATTAAAGCCTCACGCTTATTAAACTGATCTGATTCAGATCTTCAGCAGGCGCGCTGACAGAGCTCTGTAGCGGAGTTTGGCTTCTGCTCGGAGCTGCGCAGGTTTGAGATTTATCTGTTGGCTTTGAGGTGATAGTCGTGTGTGATTATGATCAGATGCACACCGAGTCAATTTTACTGTTGTGATCAGCTTTGTTGTGTAATCAGTGAACTATGAAGCCTTCTAGTTCCATACTGCTGCTCTCAGATAGTCTGGCACATTCAACCATCTTCAAAGATTTATTATTTTTTGGTCAAATTTGAAGGAGCATGTTGCCTTCTTGGTGACAGCAGTCTCATAATCCCATGAATGTTCACACGAACCACAACCGAAACCTCTTGGGATTTGAAGAAAATCAGAAACCATGAAATATTAAGATTATCCTGACATTAAATATGTATTGGTGCATGTTATTTTTTTCATGATGTTTGTGCTTCGGATCAATTCTAAGTGTGAGTAACCCATGACTCAGGGAGATGTAGTGGGAGATCTGTTTACTGAAGGTAGACTCCAGAGGCCTGTTTCATGAAGTGAGTTGAACAAACTCAGAGTTACAGAGGAAGTTTCTGAGTACGTTGGAAGCTGATCTGTTTCAGCAGAGTGGATAGATGAGGAGGTGAGAGAACTGGAAGAAATGTTGGGGGGGGGGGGCGTTCTTCAGTGGTTCTTCAATGGTTCTTGAAGGGTTCATTGGGAAATGAATGGCTCTTAGCGTCCAAAAAGGTGTTCTGCTTGGAATCCTTTCTGTTTCTTACAGAGGGACAACTGAAGAACCTTTCTAGATTTTTAAAGAGTGATAGGGATGGTTTTAGTGGATATGGACAACGCTTGAAATTGACATTGAAACCGGAGAACGTTTTGCATGTATCTGGCGTGTTAACCTTGATTTGGTAAAATCCTGAGAGGATGAGAAGGAGGATAAGAGTTCCTGATACTCATTAAAGCATGAGTTTTCTTCCAGTAAGCAAGGATATGTTGGATCTGAAGAACCCTGACCTCGAGCACTCGACCCAAAATGAGCAACACACTCTGCATTAATGTTTGTCTGTTGCCATGGATACAGCACGGTCAGAAAGACTTCCTCCAGGTTAATCATCAGCTCTGATGCTTTACCGTGTAGTTATTAGCAACGCGGTTGATCACGGAGCAACTCGCAGTCTCACACGTCCTCTTTTCTCAACAACAATCCCTCTACACCAGGACAGTGGAAGGAAATATCAAAGATAGGCAGATATATACGCTGAACTCGGACAGAACATGGACTTACACAGGAACAGGGACGTAAAGCTCAAAGTAACTCGAGAGTTTGTGATGAGGAATGGAGACAATCAGGGACTGAATATGACACACACACACACACACACACACACACACACACAGGTAGGGGAGTAAAACGACTTTGTTATTATTATCAGGATTATTGTGAGATGTTGTTGCAGTGGGTTTGGGTGCCAGCTTGAAAATGGCTGATTTTAATAAGAGTTTAATAAGAGCTCTAGATACAAACTGTAGTGGGCGGAGCCTGAGAGCCTGCGAGTGATTGGCTGGAGCTTTGCTGACATCAACATACACACTCTAAACATGTTTCACCATGCTGGACAGGAAGTGTGTGTGTGTGTGTGTGAGATAACAGCTCCCTGTACCAGATTAAATGAGGGGATTTAAACTTTCTTGGCTGCTTGGGAGCTTATCATCCACTTTGCCCACACACACACACACACACACACACACTCACTTGTACAGATGTCATGATGGTGAAATTGCTTTTTTAGCTGATGCTTTTCTCCTTCTTTACGCTTTGATCCGGTTAAAATGAGGGTTTATTTATTTTTATTTTTTACAGGTGTTAGAAAAGTGTTTGCCTTGTACTCTCCAAAGTGTTTCTTTTGGAGAATAAATATATTTTCAATTTGGATTTTATATATCTGTTTTTGGGGATTAAAAAAGTCACTAAAATACAACTAAACTAACTAAACCCTAAACTGAAGATGCATGCTTTTACTTAGTTAGTTTTGTTTTACGGTGATTATTAATATGTAATGTGTTTGAGTTCATGATGCTTTTCTGTTTTATTTATTTATTTATTTATTTATTTTTGTTTTAAATATATATTTCAGATGTCGAACATGGACTCTACGATTTAAAGTCTTGTGCAGAAACCCAAAGTTATTGTAATAAATAAGCATGATTTACTGTAATTTATGACTTAAGTTGTATTTTTAAATACGAGTTAACCCCGCCCCTAATCCTAACACTAAACATGTAGAACTTACTGTATACATCACTTTCTGTTCCTGTTGAAACACAACACAATCTAGTGGAGAAACATCTAGAAGGAAGTTTGCTCGTTCCTGATCCTCTGCCCTCCACCCTTGATCAATCTGATCGTTAGCATTGTGCTAATACCACCGTAAGCGCGTTAGCGCCCCCTCCCTGCAGTAGGTAGGTGTGATGATGGCACTAGCATCGAAGTCACCTAAAACATTCCACTGATCCAGAAAATTGAAGCGGACTCAGCCTTGAAATGAGTTGAAATCTCTGAGAGGGAAAGTGTTATCCGTGATTCGGTGTAAACTTTCCCTTAAATCCTCGGCTGATGGGGAAAATCACGGATTGATGGAGGGAATTTGGATTCACAGTGACGGAGACGGATACCACTCGTGCCTCGGTTTTGAACGTGGGGTTTTTCTGATCTCGCCAAGGTTTCGGGTTTTTTAAATTCAATTACATGCCGTTTCTCCTTCCTCTTTTCCTCCACAGATCTCCTCTTACTGCCAGAATGCTCTGCTATATCCTTCATGTCTCTTGAATTTCTCTCTCTCCCGCTCTCATGCTGTTTCTCTTATTTCAGCCCATCACATGTTTCTTCAGTTTGGTGAAATGGGGGCTGATGGAAATAATAGCAGGATGCTTTTTCCCCTTTCATCAGAAAACAGGTCTAATGCAACCTGATGTAGTCTAAGTGCAGCTAAGAGGATGTGTATGGACTTGAGTGTGTGTGTGTGTGTGTTATGGACTGGTGTGTGTTTTCAAATGTTTCACCTCATGCTCATGAAAGCTTTTATGGTTTCATCATTTTCTTCTTTGTGTTTCCACACTTTTTTTTTCACTCTCTGGCCGTCATAAACTTTCTGCGACCCTCCAAGCCTTAACCATCAGACGTTTTTATTGTTTTACATATCGTTTTGAACGATTGCGTCATTTGAACATTTTATCACGTCGGTAACGTAAGTGAACTAAATACAAGGGATACTAGTATCAGGAATCCATACGTGTACTCCTAAAACACCAAAACATCTGATAGCAGGGGACGCTACAGGATGTGACGTAATCCTGGTGGATGTGTTGAAAGCGAGCGTGCTGAGAAACCTTCGAGCACTTCAGTTCTGCGAGCACTGACACCAACACGCTTCTTCTCGTCTTCACGGAGACATGAGCTTGCAGAGTGGACCATCGTTTTCAGTGTTTTCTTAAAGTCACTCGATGTTTCTGAGGAACTACATGGATGGACAGGCAGATTTGTCCATTTTTATTGCTGAACTCCTGCATTAATTCAGAGTGTCAGGATAACAAAAACAACCAAAACAGAACGTACGCTCTTCATGTAAACGTGGCTTGTTTGAATGTGACTCTCAGTCATGAGTGCTACTTTGGGAGCACTTGACTTATCATCAATAAATAAAATAAGTCTTATAGCTGACAAATCAGAAGGAAGGTTTTTAGGATCCACGTGCAGGAGACTGTCCAAAATCCAAAACTCAATAACAATGAGCAGGCCAGGATCGAGATCCAAGACCCAAAGAATGATACCAATGAGTACACTGTACTGTAGGAAAGAATCTAAACAGGATACGAAGGCTCAGAACGTACACGAGAGAGAAATAATCGATAAAGCTCGGTGTCGAATATTTGTGAGCACGTGCTTCATGTAGTGAGTGTGCAGGAAATGCGCATGAGGAGTGAAGAAGAGTCCGTAGAATCAGGGGGAAAGTGCCCTCTGGTGGTGTGGGGGTGAGCGAGCGGTCCCAGCCAGATGTGACAGCTGTGACACACTGAATTAACGAACTGTGAGGGTAAATTTGCACATAATTATGTCAGTAATGAATGGCGTTTTTTATTTTCACCTCAGAGATTTCACTAGACTTCAGTAAATTAACGTTTCTTTAGTGAGGCATTCCTCAGGGTTCAGTTTTTAGACCGATTTTATTTTTCTGTATAAACGCTGTGAGTAAATCTCTGCACCTCAGTCTGTCAGGTCTCAGTGCTGGAGGAACTGCAGGCTAATTAGAGGGAAAAGAAAGAGCACTTGGCAGGATTGAACACACAGATACCCTCCCTCTCTCTCTCTTTGCTGTTAGCGTGCTCTTCTTTACATGGGGATGTTGTGATGAATTCAGATGAAGGAGTGTATTCACTTCAGAGTACTGTTTCACAGTCAACCCTCAAGAAGAAATGGCACTTTTCAGCAATTTTTTTTTCTCCCCTTGACCCAGATTTATTTGTTTTTATACTAAAGCATTTGAAGATTGTTAGGTGTAAAACTTTAGCTGAACTTCAGACATGGCATTTAATCCATCCCCCCCGCCTCATCAGCACAACTCAGTGTAGAACAATCCAGAAGGAAATCAGAACCCAGCAGTGAGTACATGAGGATTAGAGTCTCTGAATGTTTATTGATTCTGTCAGTGTGAACATCATGCGTTGTATCACATGCAGGTTAGAGAACGACAGGGTAGTGGGACACTTTCACTTGTCCCTGAGTAGAAACACTCTAAATTTCCTGAGCTCTTGAAGAACATGAGCACTTTTCTAAGCTTTTTCGATGATGTGGTTTGTGATGGCGCTAATCATTAAGTACAGCAGGGAGTGGGGTTACAGCAGTAACACTCTGTCCTGGTGTTTAATCTCAGAGGACATAATGTTTAATGAATTGTTTAATGACTGAGAGGACACGCAGCATGAATAATGGTGGTGCGGATAGCACACACATGACGGAGAGGACGCACGGCGGCGTGAGGACGTGTATAATCACGGAGAGGACGCACGGCGGCGTGAGGACGTGTTTAATGTCCATACAGTTGTCTTGAAGATGGAGACAGAAGGAAAAAGTCCTTACATTTCGCTTTTGTAGTCTCGCTGCTAACGTGCTACTAGAGCAAGGCCTTGTAGGAAATTAAATCCTCCGTGTTGTGCAGAGTTCGTGGAGACGGGACGCGTCCCTGAGAACGAAACGTTTTAATGTGTAAATAAAGCAGAGCTGGAAGTGCAGTGTGCAGCAGTGTACTCGAGATTAAACTGGGAGTTTGGAGAGGTCACGCTCACACGCGCTATTGTTTGTGTTTGTGTGGACACTTGGCCAGTCTGAGACACCAGTGATCAGTGTGTGTGTGTGTGTGTATGTGTGTGGTAGGTAAAGTAAAATTGGATCAGTTCAGAGATTAATTGTTCCACAACACACGTTGTTTCATTCAGCACTAATGACTGCAATCATCGTTCTGAAACGCTTTAATTACGTCCTGATTACGAGCCGAAGTCAGACATTCAGAATAATTGTGTTGTAAACATTTCATTAAAAAAAAAAAAAAAAACAGCTCAGCGTTTCTCAGTGTGATATTTCACCTGGGGTTAACACTGATAAAGGAAGCGAAAAACAGCAAGAAAGAGAAATAACATTTATATAAGCAAATGTATCTAATATTTCTCATGAAAATGATTTAAATATTTATAACATTACTTAAACTCTTTCTGGACGTCATTTATATTTGACTAAATTTCATTTTATGCATTCAGTTTTTAAAGCATTCAAAAAGCAATGGGAAAGAAATATCACGTGAATTGATAAGATTTCATTTTTTTTTTTTGATAAATAAGTAAATAGGTTGAAATAATTTAGGGGCACGTAGGTACTAAACACACTCCATTAACATTATAACACACACACAAAAAAAAACATCACATGTATAAATGAAGTAAAACGGTTTCAGACGGCCGAGACGTCTCGCACACGCGAGTGCAGACGTGAAGGAGAGTTTGAGAGTGTTGGGTATTGTAGTTTGTGGCGGCCATGTTTGTAGGATACGTTGTGTTCTGGGAGATGTAGTGTAATTAATTAAAGAGAAGGCCTGTCTTTTTCATTTATAATTGTAGTCTTTTATAAATGTCAGCTGGTAGACAGTGAATAAATTAAATATTTCACAAAGATGTTTCCCCAAGACATAAATATTCAATTTTCTCTTTAATTAATTGCCTTTTTGCCCATTTGATTTAATGTCACACTGACGATTATTCTGAGCCAGAATAATTTACTCCTCCAGTGAACGTGTTTGTCGTAAACATGACCTTGTGATGGTGCTAGTCACGCTAGCTAGCGGCCCTGTCCATGGTGCTGAATCTCACTGGTCAAATTGTCAGTTTTCTGACCTCATGAATAAACACACAGAGTCACAGATAACACGTGATGATGTTTTTTTATAATGAATCACTATGATAAATCCTCATTAACACACACATTCCATCAATATTAATAAATTCAGCAGAGTTTGGGTTTAATCAGGAACTGAGGGAGTCGGAATACCGGAGGGGCACTTTAATGTGATGTTAATATCTGTCTGTCTCTTATTTTCTGTCTCTCTCTCTCTTGCTCTCTCTCTCTCTCTCTCTCTCTCTCTCTCTCTCTCTCTCTCTCTCTCTCTCTCTCTCTCTCTCTCGCTGTGTGTGTCTCTCTCTCTCTCTCTCTCTCTCTCTCGCTGTGTCTCCTCTCTGTCTCTCTCTTTGATTGAGAGATTAATATGAAACTGATGTGAGAAGGAAGCGAGCGGGTCGTCAGGTCACAGATCCGTTAATCTCAGGAGGAAACACTCGTGCTTCCTGTTCTGAATGTTAATGTGAGCGAGGAGATGCTGAACGTCCTGCAGGTTAGATGTGGACAGTCATTTTGTCCCCCTCACCGTGGGACGTCGTTTCAGAAAATACTGGGTCTGAATTTGATCTCTGAGCGTCGTGTCATTCTGAGCTGTGAGACTCGGGTCTGAAGCTGCAGGAAATGAATGAGGAAGTTTCTAGAAGCTTTTTTACGGAATGAGAAATTGAAATGATGTTTTGCTCAGAATGCTAATGCCTTCGCTAACGCAGACGGCCATTTATTTATGAGGAAGATGTGTGTGTGTGTGTGTCAGGATTTTTACGCTGAATAAAAAGGAAAGTTCGGTGAAAGAAAGGAGTGCTTTTGTGGCGTTTGATTTGACTTCAGACGAGCCGACAGTTCCAAACAGAACGAGAAATGAAAAAGAATGAAGAGACGTTTTTGAAAACCCAAAACACAAATTGTTCCTTCTCTCTGGAGACGTTAATGGCAGCTGCACAACCATCAGTGTTTTGGCCTGAAGTGGTCACACACACACACACACACACAGGGGCAGTGATCTGTTTACTGCTTAATGAGGACATGGTATAGTTTACACAGAATTCTGATTAGTGTGTTTGTGCATGAGTTTGAACTGATTGTGAAGACCAAATAGAACTAAACTTCATGAGTGTGTGTATTATAGCGAGTGTGTATTATGGGGTGTGTGTACTATGGCGAGTGTGATTATAGCGAGTGTGTATTATGGGGTGTGTGTACTATGGGGAGTGTGATTATAGCAAGTGTGTGTATTATGGGGTGTGTGTACTATGGCGAGTGTGATTATAGCGAGTGTGTATTATGGGGTGTGTGTACTATGGGGAGTGTGATTATAGCGAGTGTGTATTATGGGGTGTGTGTACTATGGGGAGTGTGATTATAGCGAGTGTGTATTATGGGGTGTGTGTACTATGGCGAGTGTGGAGAAGATAGTGATGGACAGAGATGTGGGGAGAGAGAGAGATAACATCAGGCAACACAGAGAGCAAAGTAGAGACAGCTGTTTCCTTACCTGTAACCCTCTGAGAGTGAGAGTTTGAAGGTGATGAAGACACACACACACACACACAGGTCCACAGGTCTTTTTTCTCCATCTGGTGTTGTGGTGGTTTTGGAGAGTGTGTGTCCTTTAAGGAAGCCATCAATGTATAAAAACACACCATGGGGGCTGACAGTCTGAGTGCGGTCATACCTCATCACTGTGTTCGTGTGGAATATATAGTAAATAGGTGTGTGGTTTGGGTCTTCCCAGTTGTTCATGGACATCTGTCAGAAACATCTGGCAGCAGCTCTGAAAAGACTTCTCCTAGGTTCTTTATGGGGCCTTGGACACGGAGTCTGAAACGACCGTGCTGCAGGAGGCTTTGGATGAAACGCTGTCATTGAATGTCGCAGTGGGAACCCTAGGATGTGTCCGTGGACACCAGTGGGGATGGAGGCAGTCTCGATGAAGAAGAATGAGTGATGCTCTCTGACACTGTGCATGACAACAATTCAGCATTTAACACCATCATTCTCACCAAGCTACAGGACCTGGGTCTGGACATCCGCTGGTGCAATTGGATCCTGGACGTTCTGATGGCAGCCTCACATCCTCCTCTCTCACCGTCAGCACAGGAGCTTCTCAGGGTTGTGTGCTCCGCTCCCTCCTGTACTGTCTATACATGACTGTGTAGCACAGCGTGAATAACATCCTTAAACTTGCCGATGACACCACCACTGTCTCACGCTCTTTTTCACAAGTTTGAAGTTCATCTAGGCGAGTGCACGGTGAAATTACACACCACCATATGTCATTCACGTCATGCACCCTGTTCCATTTAGGTTTTTTACTGAACCAGGAAAAAAACCCCCACATGAAGTTTCTGACGTCGAGTCGTGTTCTGGACTTCTGTCAGGTAAAAGTTCCTTTATTTCTATCTTTACAGTTTATCATAAAACGTGAGAATATCAGAAACTGCTCCATCCATAGTTATGACATATGTGTCATGCCTCATTGATGATCAGACAGCAGCAGTTTGCCCACTGAGTGCTGATTGGTCAGCGTTATGTGGCGGTGTTTAGAAATCAGCCAAGCAGAATGCACTGAGAGCAGTAATAAGGGAGGAGAAAGATGGCCATCATTAACCAGGTGCTCCATCCTTTACCACATGAAGGTGCAGAAATTAAACTCCAAAGATCTCAGAGTGAGGAGCAGCCGTTTGAGGGAAAATGGTGCCTGTGGAATGGTAATGGGAAGCAATTAAGGCCAAATAACGCTGCTGGGAAGATTTATGCTAATGAGATGCTAATGTGTTTAGGCATTGCTCCAGGAAGGAAGCCGCTGTGTGTGTGTGTTGCATTTCAGTGTAACATGTGGTCTAATAACGTCTTTAAGAAATTGGTGTTAATGCAGAAATGTATAAATACACGTAATCTTTAAAAAATAAACAGACTCTTTAATCTAGAACAGAGTTGTAACAGGAGCTAGCTAACTACATCTTCACAACACACCATGACGTGTTTCTCTGTCCTCACAGTTCAGTGCTGAATTCTACATTTATTCGGTTACACAGAGACGCGCAGTCCGGCTCGGGCTTCTGATGATTTTTGGTGAGACGTAGCAGGAGAAAATTTACCCGTCGTTTAAAGTGGTGGCGTCTCAGCTTGGAGCTCTCTGCCCCGTGGCATTATGGGAAAAGTCACGCTGTTTAATGACCGACAGCCGAGCCGTAGTGAAAGAGTTTAGAGCAGAACTGGAGCATGAAAGAACTTGTGCGTCGGAGTTTGTTTCTTCCTGTGGATCGGTTTCATCTTCACTTTCCTCTCTTTCCTTTTCTTTCACTCTCTTTGTCGTACTCGTTTTTGATCTCTCTGACTCCTATTTCTCGTTAGCTGTATCAGCAGTGTGAGCTTCTGACTCCAAACACGTCCTGACTGATTCGGCTTCACTTCCTGTGTTCTTCCGTTTCTCGATTCAGAGAGAACCCTCTTCTCTACGAGTGTAGATTAGGGGTAAGATCGGGGTGTCACTGTGACAATGAGAGTTTTATTCAGATTGTATTGTCCTGGCTGTTACAGTGTGTACGTTGTGAGAGATTTGATCAGAGCGCTGGTGGAATCGGACCATTTGGAGTGTTTGTGTGTGTATTTATGTGAAAACTCCTGAAACTCCTGGATGTAAGACGTTTGTCTCAGATCGTAATCGCAGCTGTTGATGTTTTTCCAGTCCAGCTGTGACAGTGAGTCACTAAATGCTCATTTTACCCAGAATGCTTTGCTTTGATTCCACCACAGCCTTCTGAGATCAGAGTCCACACGAAGGCTGTTAAATGTGTGTGTGTGAGAGAGAAAGTTTGTCATCACCTCTCCATCTCTGTTTATTCCTGTCATCTTCCTCCTTTGTCATTCACGTGTCAGTGTTTTTGTCTTTAACTCTTGGTGTTTTTATTCGAGCTTAGAGACGCGGCGCCTGAATAAATGTCTTTACGTCACCTTTAATTTAACACCAGGAGAAAGCTATGAAGAGTGGAACGCCAGGGTTTTTATTTTTAGCTTTTTACTCTGAATGAATTTTAGCTTTTCAAGTTCACTTCAGACGTCACGTCTTCATTCCGTCCTGCTTTTATCTCTGCCATATAAAACATACACGTTTAACGTTCGGATGTGACGCCAGATTATTGAAGAATATTATTATAAAGCAGGGCTTTTAACAGACAACATCCGAAACGTCCGTCAGAGATTTCAGAGAAATACGACATACAATAAAAGCTGTGAGGAAAAGGCTTTGCCTCTTTGACACCGAGCTGCAGGGTTTTAAATCGTTATTATCGTCTCGGATTTAAGGTGGAACGTGGAAGTGTCTCTCTTCAAAATCGATCTGATCCCAGGTACAGCGTGGAATAAAGCCGCTCTCGGAATTTAATAGAGAGTAGCGTCAGGTTCCAGGAGGCACTGGCTCAGATTAGTCGTGGTGTTTGCTCTGGAGTTTGGAGAAGCAGCAGGAACTAAGAAAGTCCTGAACAAAGGACTGGATTGGGAATGGACAGAGACAATAGACAAGGGTCTGAACATGGACTGCTGCTGGACAAAAGATTGAAAAGATGGACTGAACAAAAGTCAGAAATGTGGAATGGATGATGAGCTCAAACCTGGACTGGTACTGGACAAGGGCATGGAAACTGGACTGGACAAAGACCTAAAACATGAACTAGAGCGGGTCAGAGAGGGTGATTTTCATCACCTGAGGATGGCTCCACATGGACAGCCTAAAGATCACCAAGAGATTACTGTAGATGATGCCTCATAGAAACCATAAAGATGGCTGTGAATGTTCTTCCTTTCATAGCCTTAGAACTGCAATCGCTACAAACAGATTTTCACTCAAGTTTCCATTATCGAAGAGTTAATATCTTCAACACAATAGATTATAATGAATTCAAAAATGACTCGGATGCTCTTTGATGATGATTTTCTTTGCTACCGTCGCCTCTGGCTTACTTGCAGAGGACTTGGTGCTATAAAGAGCTTTCTGTGTAGGCACAAGATCACTTTCCTGGACAGGAGAAGATGATAATGTGGGTTCAGCAGATTGGAGACTAGCGGTGTCACCCAACAGGTGAAGAGGTCTGAGGGACCAGCGCCTTGAATACACTGTTAGAGACTGCACGCTTTAGCGCTGAACTTTGGAGAGTTTTATGGCAATCAGCTCTAGTTCCCAATCGAGAAAGTCAGTGCTCCTCACACTTCTCAGTCTCCTGTGCCAAACGTCAAACCCTAAAAATCGACAAAATAGGTCAAAGACTCAGTCATAAGTATTTATATATTTTAGCACTGTGAGATTATTGGGGAGATAAAAGGTGGTAGCAGTTTGACTCGAATTATTAAACTGTGCTGTGCTTTTACGAACGTTTACAAAAAAGCAATTTTTACATTTTATTTTCCATCTCTTCCTTTCATATAGATTGAAACCATAATCCATACAGTTTCTCTCTGAGATCATCCTCAGACTGGAGCTACATCTCTCTCTCTCTCTCTCTCTCTCTCTCTCTCTCTCTCTGATCTGTCTTATATCCACCAGCTTGCATTTGACATCTCTCTGGGTTTCAAGACCTTTGTGTCGTGTCAGGAGCAGGGTAAAGGGTACAATCACACATACAAAGATATTACAAATGTGCAAAAGTAATAAAGTTCCTTAAATAGCAGATTTATTTATATAATATTGTTTTATCACATCTGTGGTTTTTCCTTTTACATTTACTCTTATTGAGACCCTCACAGCTTATTTCTGTGTCTCTCTTCATATCAACACTCTCTCTCTATGTGGTTGACATGTCTGCCCCAGCTGTGGGGAAACTTTCGCTCCTCGGCTGATCCCTCTATCCTGGGTTATGACTCATACAGTATCGGTGCTTGTCATTTACACTGAGACTCGACTCGTTCTGCAGAACTGTCACTTCACATGTTCCTTTATTTTTACGTATTAATTATGTATGAACCTATTACTCATGTCATGTGAAACATAGGTGCTATTTTCCATCAGAGATGCTAATGCAGGACGGTGATTTAACACTAACTGTAGAAAAACACAATGGAGCTGTTGCACAAACAGAGGAATATTTTTCTCTCTCATTAATCTTAAAGTGACTGATCAGCATGAGCGCCAATTCCAATCTCTCTACTCTTTCTTTGCTTTCCCTATTTTTACTTTTCTGATTGATTGTATTCATTTTGTGTTTGCCTTCCCTTGGCAAATGCAGAAATCTGTCCCCATGACAAAACGTAGAGTGTGGACAAAGAAGCACCCTAAAGCCCATTGAACTCTGGGGGAAAGAAGTCATAAAAATACAGAATGGAGAAACGTTTACATAACAAATGTAACCCTAACCCTTAACTCCTAAACCCCAGAAACAATGCTAAATACTTACAGGGGTAAAAACAAAAATGTAATTGGTACCATCTGTGTTTAACTGATATTTCATTTACAAACCTGTATGTAAATTAAAAGAAAAAAAATTGCATGTGCATCAACTTAAAACATTATTCAAAACATAGAACCAAAAAAAGGTTATTTTTGCATTAATGATGTCTTCCATGCTTGAAACATCCTCTTCCACAAACCGTATATTACAGGTTATGAAACATGTACATTTTACAATGTACAAATACCAATTAACTATTTGGAACATTTCACAAGAAAAATGTAAATTTCCCGAAGATCACAGGAAGAAGAAAAGTATGTTCTCTTATTCCAACAATAAAGCGTACTTTATTTTGTCACGTACCGTGGGGAATACAGAAGCAGATGCGGGCGGAAGATTCGGGCAATATAATCCAAAGGAGTAAACAAAGTTCGTAGTTGAGAAACAGGCAAGGGTCCGGCGATCATGCAAACTAAACAAAATGGAGCAAGGCAGAAATCGAGGTCGGGAATGTAAACAATGGTCAAAGTCACTTTGCAATTAACACGGTAGAAGGCTTGGATAATGACAGCTGTGGTGAGAGGGCGAAGTGATTGGCTGCAGGTGTGTGTGATCAGAACTCCGGGGAAGGTGAGTGCATGTGTGTGTGGGAAGTGTAGTCCTCAGCGGCCATGTTAGATGTAGGTGTTGCTTCTCGGGAAACCGAGTGATGGCTGGGCTGAGATATGACAGCATCCCCCCCAAAAAGCTCACTCCGGGAGCAGAGTTCTTTCTGGGTCTCCCCCGGGGTCGTGGACCTGGAAGTTCGGGGTGAGCTGCATGGAAATCCTTACTGAGCTGTGGGTACAGTATGTCTTGTGTCGGAATCCAGCATTGTTCTTCTGGTCCGTAGCCCTCCCACTCGACTAAATATTCCAGCTAACCCCTCCTACGCCTAGCATTGAGGATATTCTTGATCAGGTATGCAGGTTGCCCATCGATCTCCAGTGGTACAGGAGGGGTTTCGGAGGGCACCTCCATGGCTAGAGGTCCTGTGATGACAGGCTTAAGTCATGACACGTGGAAGGAAGGGGCTATGCAGCTGTGTCGAGGTAATTCCAGAAGGTACGTGACCTCATTGATTTGTTTGAGGATCTTGAATGGCCCCGTGTATCTTGGGGTGAGTTTTTTGCAGCCATATGGTTGTCTCAAATCCCTTGTGGATAACCAAACCCTATTGCCGGGCTGGTAATGTGGATGCTCACTGCGGTGGCGATCCGCTGTACGATGTGTGTGCTGTTTGTCCCAGGCGCTGGTGTGTGTTGGACCAAACTTGTTCACTCCTCTGGAACCACTGATCCACTGCTGGTGATTCCGTGGGAGTCGCATTCCAAGGAAACAGTGGGGGTTGGTAACCTAGTATGCACTGAAATGGTGTGAGGCCCGTGGCTGAGTGTCGTGGTGAATTTTGTGCACACGGGAGGAATCTGCTCCAATCCTCGGGGTTTGAGGCACAGAACGTCCTAAGGAACCGGCCTAGTTCCTGGATGACTCGTTCCACTTTGCCGTTAGCTTGTGGATGATAACCAGATGTGAGATTGACTGTGATCCCCATTTTTTCCATAAAACTGGACCATACCCTGGACGTGAATTGAGGTCCTCGATCACTGACGATTTCCTCCGGGATGCCGAAGTACCTGAATACATGCTGAAATAGTAGTTCGGCTGTCATGAATGCGATGGGCAGGACGTGTAGTGGAACGAGCCTTACTGACTTTGAAAATCGGTCCACCGTTATCAGGATGGTTGTGTTACCTTGGGACTTTGGTAGATCTGTAACAAAGTCAATAGAGATATGTGACCAGGGGCGTTCTGGTACAGGTACAGGTTTGAGCTTGCCAGTAGACAGTGTCCGTGGTACTTTACTCTGCGCACATGATGAACATGATGCCACCATTCTGTGTATACCCCTCTCCATATTAGGCCACCAGTACTTCTCCCGTAACAGATGGTAGGTGCGTTGTGCCCCTGGGTGACCTGTGCCAACCACCGTGTGGGCCCAGACGACGAGTTCCTGTCGGTACCGTTCAGGCACAAATCGTCTTCCTGAAGGGCATGTTTCTGGAACTTGTGACTGGGGGATGTTCTCTAGCGCTTGATCCAGCTCCCACTCCAGGGCACTAATAATACATGAGGGTGGTAAGATGTACTCGTCGTTGTTCCTCAGAACCTCAGTGTTGTCCAGATGAGACAGGGCATCAGCCTTAGTATTCCTGTATCGGGGTCGGTATGACAGGGTGAACTGGACCCCGAAACACTGAAACAGTGACCATCGGGCGTGACGAGGTGACAACCTCTTTGATGTATGTAGATATTCTAAGTTTTTGTGATCAGTGAATATGACGAAAGGGTGTGTAGCTCCCTCCAGCTGCCGTCACCATTCTTCCACGGCTAGCTTAACGGCCAAGAGTTCTCTATTGCCCACATCGTAGTTTCTTTCTGCAGGTGATAGTTTTCGTGAGAAGAAAGCCACAGGATGGAGTTTGGGCCTCTCTCCGAAACGCTGTGAGAGAACAGCTCCTATGCCTGTCTCTGATGCGTCGAACTCCACCACGAATGGTTTGGATGGGTCTGGGTGCTTGGTAATGGGAGCGGTTGTGAAGGCCTTCTTGAGCTGATCTAGTGCTGCTTGGGCAGCTGGGTTCCATGGCAGGCGTTTGGGCTTTCCTTTTAACAAGGACGTCAGTGGGTTTGACGTTTTTAATAAATTGGATGTTCATGTCCTTTAGTAAAGGCCTTCACAGACTTCATGTGGAGATGTTTTATGAGAAATTACATAAAATCAAGCAAACTACATGCATAGGCTTTGCTAACCATGTGCACATGGCACAACGGCTTTCCGAAAGACAACCTGATAAAAACGGGAGAAAATGGGGCATAGAGTGGGGTGTCCTCACTTCCTGCAGTGGGTTGTTTTTAAATGGGAATGCTGTTGGATAGCAGCTGACACCGAGTGGGTAAAAGCCAATCCTCATCTCCAGCTCCTCTGATGTTCCATTCTCAGACATTTTCTGTATTATGAAGCTTATAAAAACTCTTTATGATGGGCTGCTGCTGCTGATGATGATGATGATGATGATGATGATGATGAGCATGAGCAATTACAATCGTCCTTGTCTAATGGTCCATAAATTTAATTATCCACTTTGTTAAAAATTTCAAGCCTCAAAGTGACTGGTTTTGCAGTGAACTTCAGCTCAACACATGACAGGAACTAACCGGATCTTTCAGAACGAGTGCACATTTTTCTGAGAAGAACATTGAGGAGAACATTGTGCTTTTTAACATAATATATGGTGATTATTTTTATTCTTCACCGTTGTATCTGAAAGATGGTGTTTCAGCTTGGTGTGTGTGTGTGTGTGTGTGTGTGTGTGTGTGCACCTGTAAGAGTTCAGGTCAGTTCTTCTATGCATGTGAGACTTTCTGTAATCTGATGCGCTATGCTAATGAGCTTTACCCGGTGAAGATTCTTCATAAAGGATTAGGAAATGTCTGGAAAAACACCATAAATCTCGGCGAGTGTCACTGAGTGAGTTTATATAGAGACTCTTTGTTCCGTGTGTGATTGCCAGGCTGTCCACGGACACGTGGAGAAAAACGCAGAGGGTGCAATTCACCCAAACCTTCAGCACAAACCACCACCATCACCTTCAGCATCAAATTAAGAACTTTGAGAACTCCTCCTGACCAACACTATGGACTGTCTCTGTGTCTTTTTCAACAATGAACGCTCAAGCCACAGCTCAACTACAACTGTGCTTGGGACCGATTGTGTGTGTATTATTGATCTGAGTACTGGATGTCTGGATGAGATGGATTGCTGGAGCAATTTGGGTCAGATCAGAACTTTAATCACTTTTAACAGTGGACATTATCCCACAGCAGAACATTTTAGTTCTACAGTAAAGTATAACCATTTAGCATTCAACCAAATTGGCCTTACAACTATATTAACTACTGTAGAAATGGTTTAATAGTAACCTGATCTATTTTACTGGCCAGTGTATTACTCCATCAGTGCATTGCTGACGATGGCTGGGAATGCCGATTGTCCAGTCTGTAAATTTCCTACAGTCTACAGACTGGAAAAATATAGGTGTAGCTCCCAAATGTGAGAATTTCAGCAAACAGGTGGAGACTGGACTGGATCATCATATATTAAGCACACACACACACACACACACACACACACACACACAGAGAGAGAGAGAGAGCGAGAGAGAGAGAGAGAGAGAGAGAGAGAGAAAAATCAATAGAGCAGTGTAGTTGTCAGGCAGTCAGTGTGAATAAGTCGACTTTATCAAGCATGTGAGAAAGCGGTGTTAACAAAGACAGGGTTGAGCGCTGTGGGATTCAGATTGATGTTATCACTTCCTGAATCTGCTGGATACACGCTTGCAGCTCAGGGGTCACTACCACTGGGATAACCTGTTTTTTAATGGTCCTTATTCTCTCTAGTTCTACCTTCAGACTATCTGTCTTTCTCCACCACCTCGTATCACTTCGGATTCGGTGTATATTTATGCTTTATAAAGACGAAGGACTTTAGTAGATGTACTGTTTCATAACATACAACTGCTTAGAATGTCAGAATAATTCCTTTAGCGTTGCTACTTCTGCTCATACACCTACAGCTGAAGGCAAACCCGTTGTTTTGGAAAGGGAGGGAGGAAAATATATCTACATTCATCTAATAAGATAGCAAAATTCAGGAACTTTATCCTATTCTTAGTTTGTTTATTCTCAAGCTGCAGTAGAAAGTGAGATCTAAATGATAGTAAATGAAAATAACGTGAACGTTAAACAAAAAATGGTGGTCGTGTGAGGAGACGGGTGCCATAACATAAAATCGGCAGAGAAATCATTTAAAAAGAACCCCAAACAACAATTCAGAATTTTGTCATGAAGCTTTGCATCCTGTTTTCTCCATCTTTTTTTTTTCTTTCTAAATTACTGCCAGTTTTTCTCTAGAGGTTATTAATGTTGATGTTAATGTTAAGTCACACTGAAGGCAGGACAGTGTGCAGGTCTTCATCACTCAATCATCATCTTCACAATGCCCTATGACTGAGTTTAATATTCATTCATTATTCATTCCCTGAGAATAGTTTCCCTTCGTCCTGAGGAAAGCTAAATATTCAGTACACAACATGGCTCACAAGGGTGCTGTATATAATTAAATACAACATTAAATCTAACACGTAATTAAATCTATTATTAAACCTTACATGCCCAAGATATAATTAAATATAATATATAATTATATCCGTGTGTCTATTTTTGTGAATATTTTTTAAATGCAAAATAAGCAATCATGAAAAAACATCAAATCTAATTTGTAAAAGATATTACAATATTAAAAATGTTTATAAAAAGGCCTCTGATTCCTGTTCTTAGCGGTCAGGAGCGAAACCCGATGGATTCTTTTCACAGCTCGAGATATTATAAGTTGTTCATATGATGCCCTATAAGTAGGGTTTAGAAGGCAATACAGTTTATAGTAATGTTTATAGAGCACGATTTAGAAGCAGTGTTTATATCTCACCTATACCAAAGAAAGAAATTCAGCCCGGTTTGCTCAGTGTGTAATGTTCAGTAGACACACTGACCGTTCTTTCAGAAGTATACAATAGTTTCCATTAAAGTTTTGTAGCCCTGCTTTTGTGTTTCGGTCACATTTCAGGTCAGAACAATGCATCTGAACACATCAAATAATGATAACTGGTTGTGTTGACTTTTCAGTAGTTTGCTGAAATTGTCTGTGGTAGAAATGGGAAAGACATCTAGAACTTCTCTAGATCTGATCAAGTTGACCCTGTTGCTGTGAGTGTCTTACAGGAAGTACGGATATATTGCTGTGAGCGTCTTACAGGAAGTACGGGTATATTGCTGTGAGTGTCTTACAGGAAGTACGGGTATATTGCTGTGAGTGTCTTACAGGAAGTATGAGGAAGCAGGGCATGGCGATGTAGTGGATCGGTGTGTTTCGTGGTGTGACCAGTCCTAAATGCAGTCAAAAGAGTAGATAACATGACGTTGTGAAAGTAGCCAGTGAAGTCATAGTGCTGAGCCAGGATCAGACATCTTTAAAAAAGCATGTGGTGAAGAAAGCCAGTACAATTCTCCAGTGTTCTGGTCACCCCCTGCAGGGGCAGTTTGAGATTTTGCCCTCTGGTTGGCTCTTAAGGATGCCACATAAGACAAGCAAGAGGTTTAGAAACCCATTTATTCTATTGGCCATAAATATTTACTCTCCATCAAATATAATTCACGTGATGGCACTGGGGCTCTTGTGTGATGCATATAGGTTTCACGTAAATGCATTTCGACTCCTGTAGGTCTGATTTTTCTTCATATGTATTTGCATATGTGTCTGTGGGATTTTTTTTTTATATATAACGTACTGTGAATATTTGCATCACAACAAATTGACTTACCATGCATGAAGCTCTTGATCACATGCAGTACTGTCTATGATGATGATTCTGAAAAGAAAGCATTTTGCCTGGATGAAGCTGAAGCTGAAGGGAGAGAAATTAAAGAGATGTCTGAAATAGAGGACAAGACTAGCTATGACTATGGAGAAACTGCTGAGGGAGAATCAGCTGATGATGTGTGACCCTCGATTGAAACGTGTAATTTGATAAATAGTTTTATAAATGTGTTAATATGAACAGTTTTAATGGTCCTGGTCAATTTTTGACCACAAATACCAAAGATGGAAGACTGCTAATATGAATGCATGAAAGCAAGGTATAAATGGGTTCCTACTGTAGATCCTTATAAATATGACCTTCTCAGAAACTGTTAACGGAGGAAGAAATAAATGTAAAGGCTGAACAACGTTTTTAGAAAATGACAAATTTTATTACATTAAAACCATCATTTTGATTTTCTCATTATTAATCTCATACATTTTCTTTACTTGTGATAAAAAGGAGCATCTGTGAAACCCACCATTGCTATCCCTTTTCTCCTAAGGGTGCGTGACCATTTATTTCAACATGTTTGATGTGTCTGGTTCTTGATCATCATCAGGAAGTAACAGTGGATATTTGTGATGGTGTAGTGTGATTTATTATTATTATTATTATTATTATTATTATTATTATTATGTACAGTCAGTATCAGACAGCATCAAGCCTCTGATTGGAAACCTATCTAAATGTCATTGCGCTGTTTTTTTTTTTTTTAATATTAGAAATCTGTGTTTTACTGTGGTTACTTTGCCCTGAATGTCCTGTGATACAGAGAAGACATTGGAGTGATGAGTGATGAACTCATAAATATATAAATAATTAAAACCAGCAGTGGAATACTTCAGCTGGACACAGTTAGCATAACAGCAGTAGATTCTGTGATTTGTTTTTCCGCACTGGTTTCCAGTCTGTTGCGTAGCTGCATTGTTTAAGACGTGGCTGTTATACCCTGAGGTTTGTGATGATTAAATGTGTTTTGTTTTATAATTGTGATTGATATATAATAACATCAGTGAGTTGCATGATGAACAGTAAAGAGACCTTTTTTCATTTTTATCTAAGTACTGCAGCTGTAAACATGAAGATGGTCCTGTACTCATCCCAGGACTCTTATTCACTACAATACAACCCTCTCCGAAACTACTGGAACACAAGGCCAGTGTGTGCTGTACCAAAGACATTTGGGTTTGAGATTAAAAGATGGAGATGAGACGAGAGTTTAGGATTTCGGCTTTTATTTCCTCGTGTTTATATCTAGACATGTTAAGTGACATTTAACTATCTCATTTTCAGGTGCACTAAAGTCTTGAAGTAAATGAAAGTAAATAACACGTAATATTTGGTTGCATTTCCTTTACTCGCAGTAACTGCATCACTCCTGCGACTCACTGACAGCAAACTGCTGGTTTCTTCTTCTGTGAAGCTTCTCCAGGTTTCTCCTGCAGCTTCTTTCAGTAGTTGTGTGTTTCGGGGGGTTTCTCCCTTCAGTCTCCTCTTCAGGAGGTGAGATGCTGATCAGTTGGGTGAAGGTCTGGTGATTGACTTGTCCAGTCTAAAACCTTCCACTTTTCCCCCTGATGAAGTCCTGTGTTGAGGTGGACGTGTGTTTTGGATCGTTGTCTTGCTGCATGATGAAGTTCCTCCTGATTCATTCGGATGTATTTCTCTGTAAATTGTCAGATAAAATGTTCCTGTAAACTTCTGAATTCATTCTGCTGCTACCATCATGAGTTCATCATCAATAAAGATTAGTGAGAATGTTCCAGAAGAAGCCATGCAAGCCCAAGCCATGACACTACCTCCACCATGTTTCACAGATGAGCTTGTATGTTCTGGATCATGAGCAGATCCTTTCATTCTCCACACTTTGGTCTTTCCATCACTTTGGTAGAGGTTCACCTCGGTTCCAGAACTTTTGTGGATCATCTCTGTATTTCTTTGTGAATTCCAGTCTCTCTTTCTGATGAGTGGTTTACATCTTGTGGTATGGGTTCTATATTTCTGCTCTCAAAGTCCTCTTTGAACGGTGGATTGTGAGACCTTCACCCCTGCTCTGTGGAGGTTGTTGGTGATGTCACAGACTGTTGTTTTTGGTTTTTCTTCACAGCTCCCACAATGTTTCTGTCATCAGCTGTTGTTCCTTAGCCGACAAGTTCAGTGTCTGTTACTCAGTACACCAGTGGTTTCTGTCTTTTTCAGGTCATTCCAAGTTGTTGTATTGGCTATACCCAGTGTCTGTGCACTGCCTCTGATTGATTTTCCCTCGTTTCTCAGCTTCGAAATCTCACTTTTCTCCCATAGACAGCTCTCTGATCTTCATGTTGGTTTATCCTTTTTAACAACAAACGCAGTCTTCACAGGTGAAACTGAAGACTAAAACCAAGAGTAGATGTTCAGAGCAATGTATTGTTTAAGCAATCAGTCTAACAGGAAACACCGGTCAGTCATTGTTTAACACATCTACATGTAAGTACCAGGAAATAAAACCTGAAATTCTATACTCCCTTCTCATATTCATCTTTTGATCTCAAACCAAAATGTCTTCCTTCTACCGCAAAAACAATTGAATTGGCCTTGCCGTTCCAATAGTTTCGGAGGGGACTGTATGTCACATTGAAATGTATGTTTTAGCTGAAAATACGCAAACCAAAAAATTATGGAATTACCATTCAAGAACAATATTAAATACATAAATATGACTTTATTCATTAATTGGTAATATCGTCCCCTTTAAAGTGGACAAGAAGGTTTTTGTTTTATTTCTGAGAACTGATTTTTTTTTTATTATTATTATTATTATTATTATGAATGAACTTACAGTGAGCTGTAAACTTAGCAGATGATGGCTCAGTCAGCTTATCATTCAAACTGTGGGCACATGTAGGTCTTGATTCTTCATTTCACGTTATTTCACATTTTTTTCACACCCATATGAACACACACACACACACACACACTAAATTCTCTACACAAGTCATTTTAGAAAAGTATTATCTTTAATACAGTTTAAGTGAATAATCATAAACAGTTGAATATAAACACTGTGTTTAGTGTGTGTCTCCTAGAGAGACAAATATACGCTACTGCTCTGATACACACTCGCTCGGTTATACAGCGAGAAGACGCTCGTGTCCAGCACTGACCAAATCATGTCCCAGTGACTGAAGGGGAATTTTACAGGACGGCTCACACAGAGGAGTAGGAGCGCAGCTGGAGAAAGTCCTGATCTGGCACCCAAACTGCTCCAGCAGTCCAGCTCATCCAGACATCCAGCACTCAGATCATTAACACACACACACACACACACACACACACACACACACACACACACCCTCTGACTGTCCCAAGCACAGGTTTAGGAATTGAGCTTTGGCTGGAGCTTTCACTGGTGAAAATAAGATCCGAGAGAGAAAGACAGACACCGAGACAGAGACAGAGAAAGTCCGTAGTATTGGTCAGCAGGCAAAGTCCTCATTTTGATGACGAAGGTGATGATGATGAAGATGATGGTGGTGGTTTGGGAGGAAGGTTTTGTTGAAGGTTGCACCCTCTACATTTCTCTCCATATGCTCACTGACATCCTGTCAATCACACACAGGAGAAAGAGACGCTATCAAAACTCACTCACTGAGACTTCTAGGACAATATTACATCATTTTGCTTCGGAATGTTAACTGGAAGAACATGGAACTCCAGATCCAACCTCAAAGAGACCAAGACTCAGAGATCCTCTCTCTACTGAGACTCGGAGACATGCTGACAATGAGACTCATTAGGACTTGCTGATACTGATATTCAGCGAGACTTGATACTAGCACTCACTGATATTGTTATTATTATTGTTATTGTTATTATTATTATTATTATTATTATTATTATTATCATCATCATCTGACCTTTGTCTTTGTGTCCTGAAGGTTGACTGTAGCTACAGTGCTGGATTGTTGTTGTGGTCGTTTTTCTTCCTTCTGTGGCCTTAACACACGCTGTAACCTTAACTTAATCACCTGCAGTCAAAAGAGAGAAGAAGAAGACCAGAGGAGATGAAAAGACGAAGAGGAAAATAGAGTAGGAAGGAAAAGATGAAGAGAATAAGGAAAGGAGACAGCAGTGTGGATGAAGGTGAGAAGCAGCACTAATGATATTGTGTCTTACAGATAAGCTCACTCACTGACACGCTTCATTACACAACACTAGCAACTCAAATTTACCTCATAAAAGTAGTCGAGAATCTCAAGGACGGTGAGGATACTCGCTCCAATGAAGAGACCCATCTGTCCTCCGATATCACCTGAGAGTAAAACAGGAGTAAAGATGGAGGACGATTAGGACAGGGACCGTATGACATCGCGTCCATCAGGTGTGAGTGAGACTCGGGTCCTGAGCTCCACAGCACTGAAGTGTTCAGCTCTGCCTCATTTAACACACCTGATTCAGCTCATTAGCTCATTACTGTTGCCGTCATGAACTGAGCTCAAGGTGTTACAGCAAGAAACACGCAGAACCGAACTCTTACCCTCCTGAGTTACAGCAAGCATCGAGACATTTTAACCTCCAAAACAAACAGCAGCAACATTCTACAGTGAATAAAAGTCCGAGTGAATAACAAGCTCTTTATGTAATTAATCCAGGAACTTAAGCTCATGAACTTTAAAAAAAAAAAAAAAAAAAAAACAGCCCAAGAACCTAAACCAAATTAATTAAATAAAGGTTAGCACATAAACTTTCCCTCTGGAACATTATCTTAGGAACTTAACACCAGGAGCCTAAACCATGGAATTTTATCTCAAGAACCTCACTCCAGGAATTTTAGACCATGAAATTAAACCAGGAACTTAGGACTATGAACTTGAGAAAGTTTGCACCCTAAACCTTACATAATTTAGGATATGGACTTTAGAACATGACCTTTAGTCCATGAACATAATCCCAAGAACTTTAGACTTTCAATTTATGCCCAGGAAGTTTAGACCAGGAATTTTAGATAATGAACTGAAGCCCAGGAACTTTAGAACATGAACTTTCGCTCCTCACAAAGATGCCTTTTTACAAGTCATAACCTTGCAATCATGGTAAATCCAACATAATGTAAATGTACTATAAGCTGATTCCAGTCTAGGGGAAAGTGAATAGGAATACTCGAACTGCGTTCATCACCAGGTTTGGACCACAGTAGAAACTGGAGCTAGTGTTAATTACCTGACAACACATTTTATCACTAACACCTGACGGCAGATCCAATCCTCACCTAATAACCCAGCAACATCGTAGGCTTTCTTCTGCTCGATTGTCTCATAGTTCAGAGCTTCAAAGAAAATGTCCAGAATGAGGAAGTTTTCTCTGGAAATAAAGGAACATTATCATACACTGAAAATATAATCAATAAAATACACATGTTCCATAAAACAAGAACAATAATAATAATAATCAGAATAATAATAAGAAGACGACAAACGATGAAGACTACCTAATGTAATCCTCTGATTTGTGGTATTTTCTGGACAGGTATCGTGCAGAGCCTTTACTGGGAATCTTCACCATGGAAAGCTCTTTACCGTAGCGCGTCAGATTACAGGGAGTCTCACATGCACACGAGAACTCACCTGAACTCTTCTGCAACAGTTCTGCAACACACACACACACACACACACACACACAGATGGGAAAGGGCATGATGAACAAGGTCCTGCTAGAGTGAGCCCATGAGCAGAAAGCCTCACTCAGTAAATGGAGCTAGAAATCCATTTGACAAAGTGCAGGATTGGATTTATGGACAGTTTGATGATGATCATAACTGCTCACATCTCTCATCATTGTCTCTTAATAAAGCGCATTTATGAGCTTCATAAAACACAAAGAGCCAAGCACAGCTCCTCAGAAAAGCTGGAGACCAGAATTTGGCTCGGATGTGGCAGGGAATGTGTGTTGAACTATATACTGTAGTATGGATGAGTGAGTGTAAGGACACCATTAATGATCATACACTGACCTCCCTGAGATGTAGTTAGATGGAGTTAGAGTGTCCCGATTATGTGTTATCATCATAATTTCAGTGCATCAATGCTTAGGCTGTTGCAATTTTCATTGGTTGAAGAGATATGCCTTATGGCTTTGTAGTGTGGTTTTTTTTTTAGTACCCACCAGCAAGACTTAAAAAGAGTCAGTATGCTGAGGTGGAAGCAAGTCTACCTGTACGAGTTCACCAGAGAAACGACATCAGTCAGTTACTCGTACACATCAAGAATCCCTGAGTATTTCACTGAAAACTCAACTCTGTTATCCTCTGCTTCTTCCAGCTATGTAACTTTATCTCAAGAACTTTATCCCGGGAACATATGCAGCAACTTTGAGAAGAAAAAGGATATTTCATTTACACAACTGGGCAGTTGAGGATTAAGGGCTTTGCTCAAGGGCCCTGGTAGTGGCAGCTTGGCAATGCTGGGCTTTGAGCTCAAAACCTTCCAATCAGTAGTCCAATGTCTTACCTGCTAGCTACCGCTGCTGTTTTCTGGACTGCTAGATCCCAACCATGGTCTAAGAAGGTATCTTGGATGGTGGAATGGCTTGAATGATGGAACAGTAGGTCCAACCATCTACTCAAACAGCTTGTCCTACCAGAGTTTGGGAGTGGAAACCCTGCAGTGCCTGTACTTAATTCCCGATGATGCTACAATCTCAAATCAACTGGACATGAGAAACGTTTTTGAACAATATTTTAAGTATGGATGCAAGAGGGCCTTCACCTCTACCCCATTTTCTTGCTATTTCACCCCATCCCTTTCCTGCAATTCTTCAGCAACATCAAGATTAGCTCCTCATTAAATATCATCTGCAAGAATGTCATCTACCAAGAACCTTTGGGCATCTGTTGACCAGCTGACAATCTGAGAAGCAGATTCGCTAACGTTCTCTCTTGCACGTGGTCAAATTTTTTATATCATTTTATATCATTGAGCTGTATAATTCCACTTAAATTATCTTGTAGTTCTTGCCATTGCATTGCAGTTTTCAGACTTACTTAGGGTTAGGGTTAGTAGGGTTGTACTAATCCTTAAACAGAAAAATAATCATGTTCCTCTTGCATCAAAGCTAGCTGTGTGCTTGGAGTACACTTGCCTCATCAGTTATTCAAGCTATCCGTTTGCCACGTTAAATAAACGCAAGAATAAATCTCTATTTTTCTTTATTCAAGGGTGCATGAGGGGTTTTGGCAGAATGAAAAATATGTGCTTACCCAGTGCTTTGTCCACACACTTGAGTTTGTCAGGGGGGCAGATTTCTGCATTTCCTAGGAAGGAAAACACAAAATGAATGCAATCAAGCAGAAGCGGCGAAAAGCAAAATGAAACAAAAACAGTTATAATAAAGATGATGTGTGAGTATCCTTTGGCACCCTGTCCAGGGTGTACCCCGCCTTGTGCCTGATGCTCCCTGGGATAGGCTCCAGGTTTCCCCGTGACCCTGAAGTGAAGGATGTATGAGATGGATGGATGGATGGATGTGAGTATCCTGACAGAGTGAGAGATAAGAAAAGATCCACTTCTGGACACACCTTGTCAAAGCATTCTTGCGTGTATCTTGTTTTTTTTTTCCCCTTAACAGGTGTATTTATATTCCGTTCTGATTCTTGGCTCATTGCTTGTGTGTTTAATGTTCTCCTTCTCAGTGACACAAGGGCTGATGCCCGTGCCAGAGTCAGTGCTGCTTCAAGTACGCTCAGATAGAACGCTACTCTGACATACAATTATGAGTTTGATTGGATAGCTGTCTAACCCCAGAGAACGTGATTACGTGTCTGATCAACATTTCACTGCATGCTAGATAGCATTGCTCCATTTAATAGAAAAGAGAACATTAGAATGTAAATGCAATCAAACTAAATGGGTAGGACAGGCTCTTACTGCTGCTAAATCAGCATCTCTCTCCACCCTAACACAAGACAGCAAAAACAGTCCACTGTGACCCTGACCAGCATCAAGTTATTCCTGAAGATGAAATACTGAATGAAATATTAAAGGAAAGTGTAATTAAAAAGAATACGAACCATGCTTGCTGGTAGCTCAGTACAACTAACATATAAATCACAGAATCTTTCATTTTCAAACATAAATATGTCACCTACACCCCAATCAAGCTTCATCAAAGTCTGGAGAGTGTCCAAGTAAATATAGGTGTCCGTAGCTAAACACTCTGGGAATAGTAGTTAAGGAGCTAGTGTAATGGACTCAGGGTCAGAGGGACTCAAGTCTCAGAGGGAAGGTGGACAGAGAGATAAGATTCATGGCCAGACACTGTCTGCAGATGGTGAATATGAATGTGTGTGTGATGACCGTGCAATTACTTCCTCTAGTGTCTGGCTCTCATTAGTCATTATTCTTTTCCTTTTTTTTTCTTCTTCTCGCAGTTACCCGCAGATTCAGATATCCCCGATTCCGACGCCATCCAAACCCCCTGGTGCTCATATTTAAAAAGTCTTTAAAAAAATCAATTGATTTCTTCTCCTTGCCAGGTCCTCGCTAACGGCCAGAACTCAACAGTGCAGTGATTAATTAGAGTAGAACCTAATTGTGGCATGTGCTATACATGGCTCTCTGAGCTAATGTTTGGCCAAGAGCTTCTTTTTCTCTTGCCATTACGGCTAAGATTGATTTGGAGACAAAACAAAAAGACCCCAGACTTCATTAGACCCGTGGTGGCTCTGTGGTTTGGGCACGCTGCTCAGTCATAACACATGGACTGAAAGTTTATTAGCAGGACACTTGGATTGAGAACAAGACTTTTGTGGCACTTTCATCTGAAAGCAGGTAGCCATATTAGTTCACTCTGAATAAGCATTCAAACCAATTCAAGTGCACCTAATCTAGCCATGAAAGGGTGTGAAAGATGAATGGTCACTCGTATAATAATCCTCTCATTTGCTTGAACTAATGATTATTCTCATCTTTTGTTCGTTGCTACCACCTGAGTCTCACTGGGCAATTGTACGGCGTTTCTAAGCTGTTTCCGATTTCCTACAGGTCATGATTCTAATGCTTTCTGGTCCATCTGCGACACAGTAAGCTTATTGCAGGGGTCATCACCTGGCAGACGACAATCCTGGCAAACTATTTTAGTCGACTGGAGAAAGACTGAAGACTTACCTCTTTCTGTTTCAGTCCTCTGTTTAAATCACATGGATTTATGTAAATCATGTAGCTGAAGGCAGATCATCAGACCAGAGTCTAGCTACAGGGCAAGCGACGTTAGCTCAGAATAGGAAGCGTTTTCAAAGATTTTCGTAGATTTTTCATTTTATTTAGCCTCTCTGGTCGGATCAGCGAACTGGCGACATGTTCAACAATGAAAACAGGATGTGTAAACAAGATTGAACAGAGAAGTGTGTTTATTCTCCCCACTCCAAATTTAAAGTCTTTATGCCACAATGAAGCTAAATATAACCACTTTTATAGCCATAAACGAAACACCAATGGCTAAGCATTAAAAACAAATTGTTGTTGACATTCACTCGTGCTAGTTAGTCACTTATCTAGCCCTTTGTAAGTGAGGCATTTTCTGTAACTGGACCTTCAGGAATTTTAGTTGAATGCACCTGATCTACGGTTTCAGGCAAAATAATTTGGAGAACACACGTTTGTTACCTATTAGAAGATATTAGAAGTCAAAGAAATTCAGCCAGGTTGTTTAGGAAAGCGATGTGAGGACAACAACCTTATTGATGTGATAAAAGGGTGAGAACAAGAGAATTTAATCGGAGTAAGTGTGCTGTGGGCCAAAAGTAATCTACATACACAGTGGTGAATTATGTGAAGTATTGCTGCACAAGGGCTCACATCAGATACTGAAAGCAAAGGTGCACATACTTTTGCCACTCACAGATATGTCATATTGGATCATTTCCCTCAATAAATAAACGACCAAGTATAATATTTTTGTCTCATTTGTTTAATTATGTTCTCTTTATCTACTATTAGGACTCGTGTGAAAATCTGACGATGTTTTAGATCATATTTCTGCAGAAATATAGAAACTTCTAAAGGGTTCACAAGCAGCCACATTAGGAGCAAAAATGACCCAAAGCCAATAATCTTTAGATTTTTTGGGGTTGAAATTGGACCAACTGTAAGTTCTAATGTCTACCATGTTTGAGATCTCAGTAAAGTGTTGATGTTCTAGCAGCCAGATGGACGTTAATGTTAATTTCTCACACTGCTTCCCTCGGCTTTAGCTCAACACTTGACGTGCACACCACACACCTAATGGCTTTGGGGTGGTCAAGACTAGATCCTTGTGTGGCGAAAAACCCGGAAAACTTTCGCATGTGTGCCTGAGATGACACGCCCACCTGCCTTTGACTTTTCTTAACTTCGCCATTACTTTCCTGCCTTGCTAAAAACTTCATGTGACACAGGAGCAGAAAATTAACATTATTATTATATATTATAATCTTTCTCAGAATATAATTCAATCACCATCAATTATGTTACACAGCTATCTACCAACTTAGGAGTCTGACTCAAGTAATATTGTTAGACAGAACAAGTCATTTTTCTCAGAAGGTAATGCAAATTCTGTACGCAGGTGTCATTTATTCTGTAAAACAGTGGAATGTATTGAACAACGTACACTGTAATGGACATATAAAACTGAAGAAATAGAAAATAAGGTAGTGGGCTGTGCTTACAAACATTAAAAGTTACATTGCCAAACATGTGCCCCAATTCAACTTGATATGAAATAAATATTTACTAAATAATATAAGGAATATAAATAGGTCCGTTACCAGGCATGTGCACCATGCGGCACTGGCACTCCTGCAGAACGAGCTGAGTCTCACAGTGTAAATGACAAGCACTGATACTGTACGAGTCATAACCCGGGATAGAGCGATCAGCGGAAGAGCGACAGTTTCCCCACGGCTGGGGCAGATATGTCAACTATAGAGAGAGCGAGAGAGAGAAATACCATCATAAATACACTCTTAGTTGAAGCACTCTTTAAAGCTATGGCTCTCTCCCAGGGGTCCACGATTTTTTCCCCTGCTAGAGTAGTGGAAATCACAACCCACCATTACTGAAATTATTATATTTATAATTGAGTTTTATAGTTATTAGGCTCACTTGAATTGAACTAATTTAATGCAAAGCTCAGTAAGTAAAAAAAAAAAAAAAAAAGACATCAGCATATATAATTGCTAAGGAAATTAAACGATTTTAATTGGGGGGGAAAAAAGTTTTGGGGATGGAAAGTTCAGGAATTGAATTTTCCAAAGGAAAACTTTGGAACTTAGAACATTGAGAAGCCCTGCTTTTTGGACATTATTCAGAGTTTCCCCCATAAAGCCAATTTCCCAGAACTTCTGACCATCTGCCCAAAATTTTTAACTCAAAACCTCATCCATTTACCATGATCTAAATCAGGGCTTCCTGGGAGAGTCAGTTAATATTGGAGAGTTCAAAACACCTGTAGAAATGTCGACTGGCTCATCTGCTGTTTTGAATTATGAAAACATTTTCATATATTATGATTTGTGTGTGTGGTGGGTGGTTTGTACCCTTTGCTCCTGACAAGACACGAAGGTTTGGAAACCTGGTGAGACTCCAAACCCGAGCTGGTGGATGTAAGGCGGCTCATCCTGACTGTGGATCTGCACACGGATCCCTGCTTCTAAAGACGTCTCGTCTAAAGAGAGATGGAGTACAATATACAGAATATCAGAGAGAAGCTGTGTGGATTTCAGTTTCAATATATATATATATGAAGCTGAGGTGACAAAAGTAATATTACAAATGTTCAAAAGTCTTAGCCAAGTACCAAAAACTGTTATTAATAAGATGTCAGATCATATCTCTCAAATACTCCAGTACAGTATGTGTTACTGGAAAAAAGTTCTAGTCGTGCCAACATATAACACTCTATGGCCTCGAAAAAAGAACCCTGCTCCACCATCAGCCTCTAAAACCCCTGCTCCACCATCAGCCTCTAAAACCCCTGCTCCACCATCAGCCTCTAAAACCCCTGCTCCACCATCAGCCTCTAAAACCATCAGCCTCTAAAACCCCTGCTCCACCATCAGCCTCTAAAACCCCTGCTCCACCATCAGCCTCTAAAACCATCAGCCTCTAAAACCATCAGCCTCTAAAACCCCTGCTCCACCATCATCCTCTAAAACCATCAGCCTCTAAAACCCCTGCTCCACCATCAGCCTCTAAAACCATCAGCCTCTAAAACCATCAGCCTCTAAAACCCCTGCTCCACCATCATCCTCTAAAACCATCAGCCTCTAAAACCCCTGCTCCACCATCAGCCTCTAAAACCATCAGCCTCTAAAACCATCAGCCTCTAAAACCCCTGCTCCACCATCAGCCTCTAAAACCATCAGCCTCTAAAACCATCAGCCTCTAAAACCCCTGCTCCACCATCATCCTCTAAAACCATCAGCCTCTAAAACCCCTGCTCCACCATCAGCCTCTAAAACCCCTGCTCCACCATCAGCCTCTAAAACCATCAGCCTCTAAAACCATCAGCCTCTAAAACCCCTGCTCCACCATCATCCTCTAAAACCATCAGCCTCTAAAACCCCTGCTCCACCATCATCCTCTAAAACCATCAGCCTCTAAAACCCCTGCTCCACCATCAGCCTCTAAAACCCCTGCTCCACCATCAGCCTCTAAAACCCCTGCTCCACCATCATCCTCTAAAACCATCAGCCTCTAAAACCCCTGCTCCACCATCATCCTCTAAAACCATCAGCCTCTAAAACCCCTGCTCCACCATCAGCCTCTAAAACCCCTGCTCCACCATCAGCCTCTAAAACCCCTGCTCCACCATCATCCTCTAAAACCATCAGCCTCTAAAACCCCTGCTCCACCATCAGCCTCTAAAACCCCTGCTCCACCATCAGCCTCTAAAACCCCTGCTCCACCATCAGCCTCTAAAACCATCAGCCTCTATTACCCCTGCTCCACCATCATCCTCTAAAACCATCAGCCTCTAAAACCCCTGCTCCATCATCAGCCTCTAAAACCCCAGCTCCATCATCAGCCTCTAAAACTTATAAAACAAGGTTTGTTATTCTTTTAATTTTGGAACAGTATCTGTGTTCACGCAGTTATTTGGTCAGACTGTTTAGGCATTTAAATTCTCACTCGTTTCTCTCCAGATGGGCAGATATTCATCCTGCTGGATGTCCAGCATGATCTCCAGGCCATTTCCCATGCCTCCCTGCTTTGTCTTTTTGGATGTTGTTTTGTTTCCATTGAACGTATAGCATTTCCCATATCTTGTGTAGACCTGCAAGAGGAAAACACATGTTAAAACTGAACTGCAGAAAATCATCATGAAAAAAACTGTACACCATTCCAATAGACCAGCATACAAAAAATGATGACGAGAAATGCAACAAAAATAACTGTTAAAAAAAGAAGAAAGGAAAAGATTGTCTTCAGTGACAGATCTCTGATGTACATTCGAAATGATCAACTGATAATAACCAGGAATTTATGCCTGAACTTATATTTACCATTTCCATACCACAGAGTTTTACAAAATAATACAGCGACTCCCCTTGCAGCTTCGAGATCCAGAAATAATAAGTGCTTAAAGGTGAAGGAACGCAGCAGCAAGTTTCTCCTTACTTCACTTCTCTGAGATTATTTTATCAGTCATTACAGAAAAATAACACTCTTAAAGAGTCAAATTCCTGCTGCTTCTCCAAACTCCAGAGCAAACACCACGACTAATCTGAGCCAGTGCCTCCTGGAACCTGACGCTACTCTCTATTAAACTCCGAGAGCGGCTTTATTCCACGCTGTACCTGGGATCAGATCGATTTTGAAGAGAGACACTTCCACGTTCCACCTTAAATCCGAGACGATAATAACGATTTAAAACCCTGCAGCTCGGTGTCAAAGAGGCAAAGCCTTTTCCTCACAGCTTTTATTGTATGTCGTATTTCTCTGAAATCTCTGACGGACGTTTCGGATGTTGTCTGTTAAAAGCCCTGCTTTATAATAATATTCTTCAATAATCTGGCGTCACATCCGAACGTTAAACGTGTATGTTTTATATGGCAGAGATAAAAGCAGGACGGAATGAAGACGTGACGTCTGAAGTGAACTTGAAAAGCTAAAATTCATTCAGAGTAAAAAGCTAAAAATAAAAACCCTGGCGTTCCACTCTTCATAGCTTTCTCCTGGTGTTAAATTAAAGGTGACGTAAAGACATTTATTCAGGCGCCGCGTCTCTAAGCTCGAATAAAAACACCAAGAGTTAAAGACAAAAACACTGACACGTGAATGACAAAGGAGGAAGATGACAGGAATAAACAGAGATGGAGAGGTGATGACAAACTTTCTCTCTCACACACACACATTTAACAGCCTTCGTGTGGACTCTGATCTCAGAAGGCTGTGGTGGAATCAAAGCAAAGCATTCTGGGTAAAATGAGCATTTAGTGACTCACTGTCACAGCTGGACTGGAAAAACATCAACAGCTGCGATTACGATCTGAGACAAACGTCTTACATCCAGGAGTTTCAGGAGTTTTCACATAAATACACACACAAACACTCCAAATGGTCCGATTCCACCAGCGCTCTGATCAAATCTCTCACAACGTACACACTGTAACAGCCAGGACAATACAATCTGAATAAAACTCTCATTGTCACAGTGACACCCCGATCTTACCCCTAATCTACACTCGTAGAGAAGAGGGTTCTCTCTGAATCGAGAAACGGAAGAACACAGGAAGTGAAGCCGAATCAGTCAGGACGTGTTTGGAGTCAGAAGCTCACACTGCTGATACAGCTAACGAGAAATAGGAGTCAGAGAGATCAAAAACGAGTACGACAAAGAGAGTGAAAGAAAAGGAAAGAGAGGAAAGTGAAGATGAAACCGATCCACAGGAAGAAACAAACTCCGACGCACAAGTTCTTTCATGCTCCAGTTCTGCTCTAAACTCTTTCACTATGGCTCGGCTGTCGGTCATTAAACAGCGTGACTTTTCCCATAATGCCACGGGGCAGAGAGCTCCAAGCTGAGACGCCACCACTTTAAACGACGGGTAAATTTTCTCCTGCTACGTCTCACCAAAAATCATCAGAAGCCCGAGCCGGACTGCGCGTCTCTGTGTAACTGATTGTGGAACCAAATATCATTCTTAAAAAAACCCCATCATTGTTTGCTATTGTTTCCTCTAATCTGATTGTTTAGATAGGCTTCTTTTATGGGCTTATTCGATAAACAAGAATTCTTAGATTATTAAAACGGTTCTACTGGGAACTCTTTTCTGATAGAGACACAATCTGTTGTTTCTGTTCTTGTACACAGAATCTTTACGAGTTCCAGCAGATGAAGAACCAAACTTCAGAAAGAAACAAATCCAGACACAGGAGATGTTTCATACTCCAGTTAACTCATTTAGGGCAAAAATAAAGTCAACGTTTTATCCTGAGATCTGTTATATCCGCTGAGATCCGCATTCTTTTCATTTTAAACGAAGAATAACAACCAAAATTGCACATTAACACCAATTTCTTAGACATTGTTATTCAACACGTAACACTGTAATTCCACACACAGGCCGCACACTCCAGCTTCCTTCCTGGTGAGATTCCTAAACACATAAGCATCTCATTAGCATAAATCTTCCCAGCAGCTTTAATTGGCCTTAATTGCTAGCCATTAGCATTCCATGGACTCCATTTCCCCTTCAACCTGCTGCTCTAGTGGCACATGATGGAGCACCTGGTTAATGATGGCCATCTTTCTCCTCCCTTTTTACTGCTACTGAGAGATAAGAAAGAAAAAGTGTTAAGAGGAACTAGAGGAAATGTAGTTAGGTCTTTAAAGATATAAATAAATGTGTATAAGAAATAAATGTGATGGAATGATTGTGGAATGTTGATGAATGATGGTGGAGATGTTGGGGAAGATGTTGGAATGGTGGTGGGGATAATGGAATAATGGTGGAGAGATGCTGGAATGGTGGGGAAGCTGATGGAATGGTGGTGGAGAGATGGTTGAATTTTGGTGGAAGGATGGTGGAATGGTGGGGAGAGATGGTGCAATGGTGGTGGAGATGATGGAATGGTGGGGAAGCTGATGGAATGGTGGTGGAAGGATGGTGGGGAAGCTGATGGAATGGTGGTGGAGAGATGGTGGAATAGTGAGAAGAGATGGTGGTGGAGATGGTGGAATGGTGGTGGAGATGGTGGAGGAGAAGAGGATTTACATTTATCTTAAAAAAAAAAACCTGAGAAAAAGAAAATAAAGCAAGCGAGAAAAGACCTGAAATGATAGAAGAGTAAAGTGAGAATGATGCCGTGGATCATTGCTTAACAATGTTGTGTCCCATCGCTCTTTAAATTTTATAGCACTATAACTACGATCACTTTAAATCCTCAATCTATCTTCTCATTCCAGAGATCAATAAAAACAATACTGAGGGAAATGGAGCAAAAAACGTCTCTTACTGTGCTCGAGGAGTGGAAATAAGACATGGACACAATGGGACAGGGTCTTATGTCTGTTTTTAAAGATTTCAGCTAAGCATACACTTTAGCCACTTTAGCTGAGTCACACAGGACTACGTCCAGGATGGGATTTTACAGGTTCCTTTGCAGGAACCTCAAGTGACCAATAAGGTGTATCAACCAACATTTAGGGCTCTAATTTTTTCCCCTAAACTTCCATCTCCACCAATGAGAGTGCACAGGGAACAGATCTGATTGGTCATGAAGCCATAAACACCATAAAGACTGTATTGCACAAATCAACCCTTCACTTTCACCCTTCAGAGTGAAGAAAGGAGGTAGCTTATACATTTATACAGGCAGCTTAAAACTTTTACGAGCGTAAGAATAGCTAGGGGTCTCACAACAACAACACACACACACACACACACACACACATACAGACGCATACACACGCATACAGACGGCGTGACAGTTTCAAGCCTCTGAACTATAGCAGCTCTCATTTCAAATTTCATGCTCCATTTTGTGTGATGGCTGGTGTGTGTGTGTGTGTGTGTGTGTATGTGTGTGTGTGTGTGACCACTTCAGGCCAAAACACTGATGGTTGTGCAGCTGCCATTAACGTCTCCAGAGAGAAGGAACAATTTGTGTTTTGGGTTTTCAAAAACGTCTCTTCATTCTTTTTCATTTCTCGTTCTGTTTGGAACTGTCGGCTCGTCTGAAGTCAAATCAAACGCCACAAAAGCACTCCTTTCTTTCACCGAACTTTCCTTTTTATTCAGCGTAAAAATCCTGACACACACACACACACATCTTCCTCATAAATAAATGGCCGTCTGCGTTAGCGAAGGCATTAGCATTCTGAGCAAAACATCAATTCAATTTCTCATTCCGTAAAAAAGCTTCTAGAAACTTCCTCATTCATTTCCTGCAGCTTCAGACCCGAGTCTCACAGCTCAGAATGACACGACGCTCAGAGATCAAATTCAGACCCAGTATTTTCTGAAACGACGTCCCACGGTGAGGGGGACAAAATGACTGTCCACATCTAACCTGCAGGACGTTCAGCGTCTCCTCGCTCACATTAACATTCAGAACAGGAAGCACGAGTGTTTCCTCCTGAGATTAACGGATCTGTGACCTGACGACCCGCTCGCTTCCTTCTCACATCAGTTTCTCTCTCAGTATCAGTAATTATGATTTCAGATGTGCAGTGGATTCAGAAAGTATTCAGACCCTTGTGGCAGACCCTATTGTGGTGTTGATTTTGAATGGATATATGATTTTTTTTTTTTTTTTACCCATCAATCCACACAATCGCCCATAATGTCAAAGTGAAAACATGTTTTCAAAAATCAAAAACTGAAATCTCTGTTACATTTGATTCGCTCACAGGTGGCGCGTCGGTCCGTGATTGGACCGCTGCCGCACGGTTGCTCCACCGGTCGGTTGTGTATCTTCCCTAGAGGAGGCGGAGCTCTGGGTTTAAAGCGCAGCGCAGTGCAGAGCAGCCGTAGCAAAGAGTACGATATTGCAGTAGATGGCCTTAGACACAGCCCGATGTAAATGTAGACATGCAGAAAGAAAACCTTCAGCTCACAAAGACAAGTTTGTATAAGTCAAAGACTATACTATGTTCTGTACCTTGTAGTTTTGGTTTGGTTCGAGCGAACGTATCCAGCTAAGCTAACATACCGTCTGTCTTCCTGTGCTGGCTTATTTAATATTCGCTAAGTCCTTGACTTTCCGTTCTTCAGTGCAGGTAGTTCTGGACGCGTCTCTACATAAACATGCTAGGAATATCCATCTGTCTAGACACACTCGGTTAGCGGAGTGTGCCACCCTCTGTAACTTTGCCACCATCTGTGTCGATCGAATGGGTACGTACATGCTACTAATCCTGCTTTGCCTATGTCGATCCTTTCCCATCCATTATCACCAGCTCTTCCTCATTGTACTGCTAGACAGAAATACGGCCACGTAACACTCTTATTCACAAAAGTATTTAGACTCTTTCCTTTGGCACTCCAAATTGTGGACAGGTGCATTCTGTTTGCTTAATTATCCTTAATGAGTCATGAGTTCAAACCCCAGCGCCACCAAGCTGCCATTGTTGGGCCCTTGGGAAAGGCCCTTAACCCTCAACAGCTCAGATGCATAAATGAGATAAATGTAAGTCACTCTGGATAGTGATGGAATAAATGAGATGTGTCTAAAACACAGAATTGGAGTCCACCATTCCTTTGGTGAAACATGGTGGTGGCAGCATCATGCTATAGGGTTGCTTTTCCGTGGCAGGGACAGGGACACTGCTAACAAGAATCCAAGAGACGTATCCAAGAAGACTTGCAGCTGTAAAGGGGTTTCTACAAAGTACTGAATAAAGGATCTGCATACTTTTGTGAATACAAGATCTCAGTTTATTACTTTTTTCTAAAAACCTGTTTTCCCCTCATCATTTTGAGTGATTAAGTGTAGACTGATGGGTAAAAATGTCAATTATATATATCCATTCATAACCAAATCCCCAACACGATAAAGCGTGTAACAAATAAAGGGGTCCGAATACTTTCAGAATCCACTGTACATGAGAAGAATCCCGATTTAAATCAAACCGCAAGTGGAATCTTGCTGAATAATTCAGTAATGTGACATTTTAACCAATTATGTAAATGCATTTCAGAGGAAACTGCGGTGTTTTAATTCAACAGTCCTTGTTCACAGACTCCACACGTCACTCAAAGTGGTCACGCGTCAGATCAGACGCTCTTGCCGTGACGTGACAATCCAACCACGAAAAAGAAATATTCATATAAAAATGTGTGAAGTAAAAGCTACACAGGACAGTTGTGAAACCGTTATTTTAGATGAACACATGACAGGCGCATCACAAAAAAATGTGAATATCGTAGAAAAGGTCCATTGTTTTCCCCCGTAATTTAATTCAAAAAGTCGAACTTTCATATACTGCAGCTTCGTTACACATAAAGTGAAATATTGCAAGCCTTTGTTTGTTTTAATCTCGATGATTACGGCTTACAGCTCACGGAAAGCAAAAATACACTATCTCGAAAAATTAGAATAAACAACTGGGCTGACCAATCAGAGCAGAGCAGGCTCTCAGAAAGGAGGGGTTTAGACAGACCGAATCCTTGATCGACCCGTTTCAGACACTGTGAGAAAAGAGATGATACTGCAATGTATACTATCAGAAAATGAACGTGTTTTTGGACCTTGGATGCATGTAAACCTACTGTAGGAGACCTCCAGAGCAAAATTAGCAACCTTTAATGTAGCATAACGGGCCGCTTTAACGATTCCCCCAAAGCGACAGACAGCAGAACCCACCACATTGCTGGATTTAAGCCTAGATTGAACCTTTTTACTAGAAGTGTATATACTGTATAGTTTCTGTTTTAGTTTAGACAACAATAGTAAGTGACTCTCTGGAGCTGAAATTATTCTGAATGTCTGACTTCGGCTTGTAATCAGGACGTAATTAAAGTGTTTCAGAACGATGACTGCAGTCATTAGTGCTGAATGAAACAACGTGTGTGTGGAACAATTAATCTCTGAACTAATCAAATTCTCCTTTACCACACACACACACACACACACACACACAGTGATGTCTGGGGCCTGTACCATGAAGGTAGTTGAACTAACTCAGGGTTACGGGATTAGATTCGAGTTGATAAAACCAAACCAATCCGATCAGGCTTTATTGGTACCATGACGCTGGTTATCAACTTTCTCCGTCAACCCGGGCTTTGATCTTTAAGATATGATTAGTCCATAAGCGCGTGCACATAAAAGCGTGACGTCAATGCCGAAAAACCACCAGCGTTCAACATGGAAAATAACAGCATACTTCAGCTTGCTCACAGCTGATTGGTCCAAGTTGGGTTTGAGTTCTCTTACCCAGAACAGAACCTTCCCCGGAGCATAAGTTACTATGGCGATGAACACTGGTAAAAGCCGAGCCACTTTCATGGTACCTGAAACCCAGGGTTGGCACAAACTAAACTGAAACTTCCCTCACTAGCCACCTAAACCAGCTCCCTGGTACAGGCCCCTGGTGTCTCAGACTGGCCAAGTGTCCACACAAACACATAAATAATAGCGAGTGTGAGCGTGACCTCTCCAAACTCCCAGTTTAATCTCGAGTACACTGCTGCACACTGCACTTCCAGCTCTGCTTTATTTAAACATTAAAACGTTTCGTTCTCAGGGACGCGTCCCGTCTCCACGAACTCTGCACAACACGGAGGATTTAATTTCCCACAAGGCCTTGCTTTAGTAGCACGTCAGCAACGAGACTACAAAAGCCAAAAGGTAAGGACTTTTTCCTTCTGTCTCCATCTTCAAGACAACTGTATGGACATTAAACACGTCCTCACGCCGCCGTGCGTCCTCTCCGTGATTATACACGTCCTCGCGCCGCCGTGCGTCCTCTCCGTGATTAAACACTTATGTGTCTGACATAAGTGCGCCATTTACACGGCCTTTAGGATAAAATTCAGAAGATGAAATAAAATGCTTTAATATGGTTTGATATGGAGGTTTTTCTCTCAGCAGGTCATTCTCTGGTGCATCTTTCCTGCTCAAGCAAAAGCACATGAAACGTGTTGTTTACACTCGTAGTGCTAATAATATTCATATGAAAACGATGAAAATGGCTCTCACTTGTTAATATATAGCTAGGATGTACATGCTGAAACGTGCAGTACAAGCTGAGACATGGCGTGTAATGACGAGCTGACACACACCTGACAGTAACCCTACAGCAGTGTTTCCCTCCTGAGTGTTGGGTGTTTTATATCACTGGATAAACGTGAGAATTGACTCTAACCTTCACACAAGCACCAAAGATCTTTTCCCTGAATGGAAGTAAACACAGTTGTGCCACACACACATCAGCAGAAAAACTGCACCGACGGCACTGACGCTAAAGTGCTGTCCAGATGTGTGTGTGTGTGTGTGTGTGTGTGTGTGTGTGTGTGTGTGTGTGTGTGTGTGTTCAGTAATGTTTGTAGTAATTCTGAATAAGGGTCATTATTAGATGCGTAGCGACTCCTTTTAAACCTCGCCTATGTTTTATTGATATGTGGTTTAAGAGACAATAGAAAAGAGCGAGTGCTTCCTGGAGTGTGTTTATAAAAGCGCGAAACCTCTTCTCCCACAGGATACACTGCAATCTTTCCCAACATGTCAGTTCAGATAGGATCTATATTACCTGGAGTTATTCCTACTGTTTATTTTATACAGCGGAAAATACAGGGTCATTTTTCAAAAGGTGTGGACACACAGTCTGTAAAATAAACAACAAATTGGCGAAGACGGATTCGGATTGGACTGAAATCCCAGAGATGCGCTGGTAATAATCATGAAATAAACATAAATGTTAAACGAATCCCATCATAACAGGACCAGAGAGACCAGCTGGGTTAGAATTTCTAACATCGAAATATGTGAGAAATAGGAAACGCTGCGCTTTTAGAGTAATGGAGTGATGCACTTTCCTTTCATATCATTAAATATCACACTACTCATTCATTCATTCACTCATTAATGCATCCTTCTCACCTCTCAGGTTTGTGACACTTTACAGGAGCATGATATTTTTACAAATAAATCTAATTTATTGGATCAACTGGTATTTCTTTCCATATTTTTCAGTCCATATTTTTTATCCACGATTTTTTTTTTTTCAGGTTTAAAGGCGAGTGCTCGTGATTAAAGGCGCGTGCTCGTGATTAAAGGCGAGTGCTCGTGATTAAAGGCGAGTGCTCGTGATTAAAGGCGCGTGCTCGTGATTAAAGGCGAGTGCTCGTGATTAAAGGCGGTGGTCGAATAAACTCTTTTGGGAACCTTGGAGGTGTGAGCTACATGCAGGTGATTTTAATAATCAGAATTTTGGAGCTGAAATAATCGCCTTAAGCGGCTGCGTAACATGACTCTGAACACGCGGAACTTTCCCCACATACATACGGATGTAACTTTTAAACCTTAATTGCCTGATTAAAAAAAAAACAAAAAAAACCCTTTCTAACAGGAACTGTGATCTATTAGTCCTAGCATGAGGAGATGTTTTTGATCATCTGTACAGAAAGCAATGCTTCGTTTGGCTTGACTAAATCTTCACTGTCCTCTCTCTGCATTAACCTGCATGTGATACAACGCATGATGTTCACACTGACAGAATCAATAAACCGTCAGAGACTCTAATCCTCATGTACTCACTGCTGGGCTCTGACTTCCTTCTGGATTGTTCTACACTGAGTTGTGCTGATGAGGAGCGGATCTTGCTCCTGCAAGCGTCAGGTCTGGAGTTTGGTAAGATTTATCTAGCTAAAGTTTTACACCTAGCAATCTTCAATGTTTGTGTCCCAGTACGAAAATGAGGAAATCGATATCAAGACAGTAAACAGCTGAAAGTGCCATCTGTTCTGCTTCATCACTGAGACTTCTTCAGAATCAACTGTGCAATTGCAAACCATCTCTCAGTGGAGTTACACTGCTCCTCTTCATCTGAATTCACAACATCGTCCTGAGCACTAACTGCACAGCCAGGCACTGAAACAGGAGAGAGAGAGAGAGAGAGAGAGACGCATCTGTGTATTCAGTCCTGTCAAGCGCTCATTCTTTACCCCCAAATTAGCCTGCAGTTCCTCCAGCACTGAAACAGGACATGATAAAAAAAAATCACTGGATAAATAAATAAATAAAAGAAACGGTCCTAAAATCTAGCCCAGAGGTACACCATGCTGAGGAAGACAAATCAGTAATGTTTACTGAAAATGTTTGATGTCTGAGGAGTGAATTAACCACACCGAGTATACCCAAAGCAAGGAGATTATATCATTTCATTTCATTTATTTTAAAGTGACACGCCTAATTTTAACATTCCTTTATTCTGCTGATTAACATCAGCCATTTTTATGATTTATTTAAAGGTGAACGAAAATGACCATTACAGGGTTTTATTTATTTATTTATTTATACAGGAAGGATTATGTGACTAGCTTATATTGAAAACATGAAAATGAACAAAATTGTTTGTTTATTATATTTACTATATGTTTCGTTTTGGTATATATTTATTGTTTTTTTTTTTTAAATAATTAAACGTTCGTTTATATGTTTATTTTTTTAACATTATTCATTGTTAAAAAACAAATAAAAATAATAAGCAATTACTTGTTCAATTTACAATTCGGTCTATGGTAGATAACGGTAATAAATAAATAAATAAACATGCAAATATTGCAGCAAATTGTGATCAAGCTGAATAACTGTGTGTGGTGGTGTGTTTTTCCTCCTGTGTGAAGCAGAATGGTGATTTTGTCCTGTTTCCATGAAGATATTTATACCACTAATTTGTGAAATAAAGTTTTTCAAATTAAATTTCAGAACTGTGTTAATAATATACAGCAGGCCAAGGACAACGGGAAGGAGTGTTACTAAACAGTGAATGATTTTGAGAAGACTTGAGAAAAGGGAAAAAGTGAAGGATGAGGGATATAGCAGAACATTCTGGCAGTAAGAGGAGAGATCTGTGGAGGGAAAGAAGAAGGAGATACAGCGTGTAATTTAATTTTAAAAACCTCAGAACCCCGCATTCAGAACCGAATCACGAGTCGTGCTTGGTGGAATCTGTGTGTGGGTGTGTGTCATCACAAATCCAAATTCCCTCCATCAGTCCGGTTACAGAAGACAAGATCTCGCTCTACTTCCCAATCAGCCGGGGATTTAAGGGAAAGTTTACACCGAATCACGGATAACACTTTCCCTCTCAGTGATTTCAACTCATTTCAAGGCTGAGTCGGCTTCAATTTTCTGGATCAGTGGAACGTCTTAGGCGACTTGGACGCTAGTGTCCTCATCACACCTACCTACTGCAGGGAGGGGGCGCTAACGCGCTGTGCTAATGGTCATGCTAGGAATACTCTAATGATCATGATGACATCACGGATGTTCTCCTGACTCGACTTCCCTTGAAACGGTCCGTTAATATTTCCAAGACGATTAGCGAGAGACGTGAGGAAAAAGCAAAACACTCACCGAGCACATAGCGCTCCATCTTCGAGTTTCAGTGAAATTACTTTTCAATAAATGTTTCTTCGATCTTTTCGTTTCAAAATCCCTCCTGAAGCTGAGGTGAAGGCCATTCGCTCAGAACATTTCAGGAGGCAACCTCAGTAAAGAATTCACGTCTGATGTCCTTTCTGCTCCTTTTAAAGTACTTAACTGGGATTTACGTCCAAGAACGTTAAAAACCCTACCAACATCATTATTAATATAATAACGTACTACATTATCAAAAGAAAGAGGAAAAAAACCTTTCACATGCAAGTTAAAAACTCTCGCAGTAAACACAAAAATTTGTGAATGTAAAACATCTGCAAAGTTTCAGAAATCAAAGCGCACGACTACCAGAGTTATCGACTCCCAAAAGAAGGAATCGATTCTGAACAGCTGAAACGAGTCGTGAGTCGTGAATCCAGACTTTACTTCCTGTACTAACCTACATAGGTTTGTAACAAAAAAACCCGCCTCTGACTCGCTGACAGCGGTAGACCAATCACAATAGACTGGGACTTCTGACCAATCAGAACAGAGTATGCTCTCTGAAAGGAGGAGTTTAGAACAAATCCTTTAGAACGAATCATTTAACGAGTCGTTTGTGACTGAGGGGAAAAAAGGTAATGTGCAATTTAAATCATGAGCACGTTAAAGTGTTTTTTGACCTCAGATGCACGTAAATCTATCGTATGAGAGCTTTAAAACCAAATTAGGCATGTTTCAAAACTATAATAGGTGTTCTTTAAAGTAAATTATACTGAAATAACAGACAGGAAAATGATACAGATTATAGTATTTTTTAAAAAATCTAAAAGGTATACATTTTATCTATACACAACCGTATCACGAGTGTATTTTACAGAGGACTGATGAGTAATAAATATGGAAATAATATTAAACGTGGAGGTAAATAATATCTGAATTTCTAATAAAGTTAAAAACAAGTAGAATATAAAATAATTACAAAAATTTATATAAACTCTGACTCAAGCTCTAATATTATCTTTATTTATCTCCCCCGTTTAAGTGGTCTTAAAGTTCACGAACTCATATTAAACCAGTTATGCTACAGTAAATATAACTTTAAAGTTGTAAAATTCAAGTTGTGACTTCATTTTACTTTGTTAGATATTATTACCTGGTGACTTTTACTTATTGACTAGTTAGTAGAGTGTAGTTATGGTTTATTACACTGTAATAAATACTATATGGCTAAATATATCAGGTGTAATTAAACAAATTAAGGATCAGAGTGAGTCCCTCCGTAATCATCACACTCACACAAACCCGACAGGATTAATATATGAGGAATAAAACACTTCAGGCCATGCAGTTATAGGAAAATAATCCACAATGAGGTGGGGTGATGTGGATCAGCATGAAGCGCTGGAGAGAGGAGAGTTACTGTTACCACCGTACAGTTAAACCACAGCCAGTTTATCTGCTTACAGTCACATTTTATATCTTGTGGAACATCTGGAGAATAAGTTAGTTCCTCTTCTCATTGCATCCTCTCGCATTACAAAGCGCCGACACTGGAGCCTCCTTCCATAAATGTTAAATAAACGTCTCTTTACAGAAATCTCCACCGTAACAACGATGACACACGATTTTTACTCTGTTTATTATCAGTGGAGCGTCTGCCGTACGAGTCTGTGTGAACGAGCCGTTACTATAGAAACGATAACGTATCAGAACGAGCGCATTAATATAAACCTGCGCTACTGTCAGAGCCGCTGTTATAGAGAACTAATCACCACCTCCTGACCAATCACGGTCCAGATCTCAGCAGTGCCGCGGTTTAAGAAGTTGTTACCATGAGGAGCGAATAAATAAATAAATAAATAAAGTCTTGTATTTTATAAGTTATTATAATTGTTTTCTATTGTTTCGCTCCATTTGTTATCCTGAATCCGAAAGATTTTCTCTTGCAAATGATGTCACACACGTTCCAGTTCATTATTAGTATGTTTGTGTAATTTGGTTAGTAGTTTTTGGAGAGAAATCCAACACTTGTTGACATTTCTTCTCTCTCTGATGGCAGGAGGAGCAGTGAGACTGAGCTCAGTGTTCACTGCGTTACAGGACGTGTGAGACTGCGAGCTGCTCCGTGATCAACCGCGTTGCTAATAACTACACGGTAAAGCATCAGAGCTGATGATTAACCTGGAGGAAGTCTTTCTGAGCGTGCTGTATCCATAGCAACAGACAAACATTAATGCAGAGTGTGTTGCTCGTTTTGGGTCAAGTGCTCGAGTTCAGGGTTCTTCAGATCCAACATATCCTTGCTTACTGGGAGAAAAGGGTTGTGTGATATGGATCCTTCTCTGCTTGTGATTCATCATTCATAAAATAAAAATATTGCAATAAATGATGTAATCGTCATGAACAGGGTAGACTACATCTCTATCAAACATCTGATCTTAAAATATTCATCATAGACAGTAAAATCCTGCAGTTTTCCCAGATGAACTGACGGACTCGTATGTATCTGATCTTAATCACACACGACAAAGCTAACAGATAAATCTCAAACCTGCGCAGCTCCGAGCAGAAGCCAAACTCCGCTACAGAGCTCTGTCAGAGCGCCTGCTGAAGATCTGAATCAGATCAGTTTAATAAGCGTGAGGCTTTAATCTCCACCATCACTGCAGCGACTCCAACAGCTTATGAGCTAATCTGATTATCTGCTACTGAAACCCACAGTCCTGAAGACGAGTGTGTGTGTCCTCACACGACCCCAAAGAGAGAGAACCACAACCGACATCACCAATCAGAAAGCTCGCCGATTTATCACCAATAAAGCAGCTGCCGAGTCGACTTACTTTCCTGATCAAATACACAAACCCAGATTTATACTACATACGGTTATTATCCTGAGGGTCAGGTGGTAGAGCGGATCGTCCACTAATCGTGGGGTTGGAGGTTCGATTCCCGGCCCACATGACTCTACATGACTCTACATGCCGAAGTGTCCTTGGGCAAGACACTGAACCCCAAGTTGCTCCCTATGGCAAGTTGGCACCTTGCATGGCAGCTCTGCTACCACTGGTGTGTGATTGTGTGTGTGTGTGTGTGTGTGTGTGTGTGTGTGTGTGACTGGGAGTAAAGTGCTTTGTAGAACCGCTAAGGTTGAAAAGCGCTATATAAGTGCCGACCATTTACCATAGTTTTCTTTAATAAACACAATCATACGCATTCACAGCAACTCAGCCCAACAACACGTTCAATAACAGTAGCTGTAACACTCCCTGTGGCCTGCCTCCTCTTTATCTGTGCTGGAAAAGGCGACGTGATGCGTCTTTCTCTTCCAATATTCTTTACAGTGTAAAAGGTTTCTAAAACCTTTTTTATTTGCTGCAGAAATGGCAGCTTTGAGCCGCATCTCCTAGGCAAACAACTGTTGCTTTTTCTCTCCATTATTTCTTCAGGCAGAACAGATTAAATTATTCTCAGCAAGAACATGAACTTCCTGTGATTTATTAGACTCACTTTTTAGCAGTTTCTTATGAGTATTTTCCTGAGGCTTTCCTATTCACTATTACAGATTTAAATATATATATATATATATATATATATATATATATATATATATATATATATATATATTATATATATTCCGGGATTATTATAGACAATGAGAGTGACATTGAGTCATATTTCCCACTGGATATCAATACCAGTGTCAGGTATAGCATCATGACTCCTAATACCGTGATGATACTTTAGCAATCAATCCCCCAATCGAAATGAATGGATAGATAGATACAGCTATAGAACACCCACAATTCATAAATAAATAAAGGAGTAATTAAACAAATAACTGAGTCTTCTTCATGAGTAAAAAAAAAAAAAGAAGTCATATCCCTGCTGTAAAAACATTTAGACAACAAAGTGGGTTCATGATTTGGGAAGCTTCTCAGAGCAACGCCAAGTAACGTTTTTGAGAGTTTGTAGATACTGAGATGGGGATCAGTTGCCAAGTTGCTCGTGTTGGCTGTCTTACAGCAGTCCTGATGCATGCTGGTTTTGTTTGTCTGTTCCCTGCAAGTCTTCATCAGTAAGGTATAAAAAATGTCAATTTTTAACCTGAAAACTTGCCACTCAGTCTGCTCGCAATATGCCGTTTGCTTCACCAATTTTTCTTCAGATCCGTCTTGCTTTATTTAACTGCAACGTGGAAAGTATTACTAACACTAGTATTAAACTGCGTTACCTTACCGCGAACGTTCTTCCACCTTCACAAATCATGTGACTACAGCGACCACGAGGACTGCGACTTCTCTACACAAGGTCACGGGATTGATCTGTTCACTCACCTTTTTATACAGTGCTCCATTACTCTATCAACTCATCTGCAGTTCATTAGATGACGCTTAGATGAAAGATCGAGTTAACGACCTCCTGCTGTAAACGGTTCCTGTCTGCAGCGTGAGACTCAACTAAGAGCTTTAAGAGTTTCAGTCTCAGGAACCCGATGAGAAATTTCCCCTCAGAGTAAACACCAAGCTCAGCAATCTCAGCTCATAACAAATCTCGCTAACACTGGGCTAAACGGAGCCCAGTGGTTGAGTCGGTGAGTTCCAGGCTGAAGTGACTCTGATGGATCTGCTCGTTCCTCACTGACTGATAACAGAACTTCTATTCACTCAGCTTCAACGGAGAGAGAGAGAGAAGCAAAGAAAAGAAAGAGAGCGAGAGAACGAGTGGTTTTACTCTCCAACTCTTCCTCTCTCGCCCTCGCAGCATGAAAGTGACACAGCTGCTGGAAGCTAATGCTAATTAGCACTTGTCAGCAGAGTCTTAAAAAGGACCAGAGAAAAGGTCATGTACTAAACGTGTTACATTATTCCTGCTTTATTCGTCATCAAACTCTTCCTTTTTTATTCATAATCGCATTGTTCTTTATCTTTATTCCGCACCATCCCATTATTCCTTCATTATTCTGCATCACAGTCTTCCGTTATTCCCTCATCAGGAGATCTTATTTACATAAAATACTGGGTTTAATTGCACAATATAACATTTTAGTAAATGATCTAGGACGCTAGCTAATCTCATGGTCTATTGTAAAAGGTGTAACTAAAACTAACGAGCAGGTTTGAGAGCAAACCGTCTGAGCGTCCGTCACTCTTAATCCGCTCTTTAAATGTCAGCATTAAAATGATCAAAGCCACAGGGCCTAAACACTTCAAACTGCTGTCCATCATGTGTTCATTCCTACATCAGTCACCGCTTCTGTCATTTATTACATCAGATGTGATGTGTGTTACAGAGGACAACACATTACACAGGATTACACACACATTTCCTGAACAAACCACACGTCCACGAGTTCCACGCCATCACTGACTACCTCCTCAATGAACTCCACTTCCCAGAATTCCACGCCATCACTGACTACCTCCTCAATGAACTCCACTTCCCAGAATTCCACGCCATCACTGACTACCTCCTCAATGAACTCCACTTCCCAGAATTCCACGCCATCGGTGACTACTCCCAGATTAATAGCGCCAGCCAGAGAAGGATGGGCCCCACCTGATCATGCTTGCATTGTGTACTGTACCCTATTCCCTATATAGTGCACTCTTTCTCTTTCATTCCCATAATGCACCATGATAGGATGTGCACAAATGATGCTCTGTGATGTTTGGCGACACCCCTTCAGACTTCTCCTCAGGCCTATTTATAGTAACATTTGGTTTAATTTCAGCTCAGCTTCTATACTGTCCCTAGATTTTAACACAGGGAAATATTTGCGTGGGTAGCAAGCTATAGTGTACAAAAACCTTTTACTTCACGATAAAATAGCACTTGATCCAGCACATCCTATTATACAGAATTGTACTTTTTGTTTTTAAATTGAATACCAAGGTGTGCGATTGTTTTCATCCTCGTGGCACACACTGAACAGCGAATACGGAATCATTTCTAACACAGACTTGGTTCAGGTCGAAAGCAGTGTGATAGAGATAAGCAGTGAGTTCCTACAGAGATTTGTAGCTCTTACTTATTATTATATAAGTTATATCTATAAATCCTAACAGGAGGAAGAAAATTGCATCTCTAATCTACTCCCTCACATCGCACACTGTGATCTACAGTCGCCTCCGGTCCAGGAAATGTGCCATAAATCCGAGGTATAACTCACAGTAAAACAGTTTAGAGAGCTGATACGGAGGTGTTTAAATTAAACCCTGCTCCCTACCGCTATACTGCAAAGTGACTACAAATGAAACGCAAGTTCCTCTGAACTGAGAGCGAAACTTCTGGAAAATTCTGTCCTCAGCAGTGAAGGAGATCATTGTTTGAGAAGAAAGAAAAGGGAAAGGAACTACATCAGGACCTGGAAGTGAAACGAGGTGTGAAAAACCTGCAAGTCGTTTCACTTCATTTTCCTCACACCTCTCCAAGTGGAGACGCTTTAAGGCGAAGTTATTTTTCGGAGAACCGTTTAATCAGCCGTGCAAGCCTTAACTAAATAATTACAGATGCACGTAAATGGACACGGGGATAGAGGACATTTATCCGTCGCACTTCGTTACACACACTCTCCAGGTGGACGTTCTGATTTACTGTAAGTAATATCCATTCATCAGCATGATAACACTGTTGTGTTATTATTGTACGACCCAAATACACAGTACAATAACACAATGACGTAACCAGAGCTTGGTCGGGAATATTTGTTTAAAATGAAGAAGATACCCCTTTTTCCATCTAACTTTTCCTATTCAGAACTTTATTATTCAGAAAACTCTTTCTCATCCATCATTTAACACTCATTTATGTCTCTCATGAACCCTCAGTCTGCAGTCGAGTCCAGAGATCCTACATTTTGGACCTGGGATAAATGCTCATGAAGCTGAAGGCTATCAGAGTTCAATCCCGAGTGAGATGAAAACAATGACGACGTTTACATGGACAGCAGTCATCTAATTATTGACCTTATTCTGAATAAGACAATATTGTGATTAAGGTGTTTACATGAGTCGCTTTTAGAATACTCCTGTCATGTTCCCGTGTTACGTATTATAGAACATAGATGGATTAACGGCACACGTCATTATGTCACCGCGCCACGCCGTCCGACGTCCCTCCAGAATTTCACGCATCGACGTACAGTTGGTCTTCGTTATGGAACCGTATACAGTTTTGGGTGTTTCATTTTTAATTTTTCGAAAGATTCAAGCTACTTAACTACTATATATTATATAGAAATACATGTATTTGGCCTAATATGTAGCGGGTAAGTACGCGGTTTCGCTGCCGTGTGTGTGATCGTGTCCTGTCGCAAAATGCGGTGAAAACTCTCACACGACGTTAATAGTGTGATTAAGGTGTTTACATGTCTGTAACGCACGTCGATAATGCGACTAAAACAGGAGTACTCCACACGTCTTAATTTCATTTGTGTTTACTTCGAGTATGACTTTAGTCAGATTAAGATCATCAATAATCTCTGTTTACATGCTAGTTTCTTAATCAGAGTATCGTCTTAATCGGGTTAGGGTTTAATCATTAATATTACTTCCATCGCTGGTGAAGTGTCTCACCGTTGAAAAGTAGAAATAGATGTACCGTATATACTGTCCATGGCTTCTTTCATGTCTATTCTGCACATGTACGTATGCAGCTCAGTGAAAAGCAGTCTCTCTACACTGATTGTAACTGATGTGTTCACACTCCAAAATAACAACGGAAAGATCAAACATGTCTGACATAAACCACAGTGTCTGATCCTCCTGCTTTCACTCAGGTCCTAGAGGAAATCACCACCATAGACTCAACACGATTATCAAATAATCACTCATCACATAACCACCATCGAGAAGCCATATGAGAATAGATTAGACTTAAACGGCCAGTATTGTAATAAAAACACAACTTTCGCATCATGGAGAAGTGCAGCAAGCTTTAACGCTAGTGATCTGTATAAAAACGACTAAACAAATTGCTTTAACTAATCAACCATGCAAAATAGCATAAACAGCAGAGCTGCAGGAGGCGTATATATTTACGCACATAATAGATGGAATTTGTCATGTCACGGCAAGCTAGCAACTCCATTTCCCAGAACGCACCACAAACTACAAACATGGCCGACGACTACAACTCCCAGTGCTACACACAGACACGTCACCTTCTCCTGATTCTCCGAGTCACACACACCTGGTCCCAAATACACTCGCAATCACACCACACTATAACAGAGACTGCTCCGTCACGAGTTCTTCATGAAGTATTACGCTCGGTTTCTGTTTGACTCTGTTGCGTACCAAGGTTGTTGTTGTTGTTGTTGTTGTTTCTTCATTTTGAGGCAGTAATTCAGGTTAAAATGAACTATTAGAATTAGTGGTAGAAAATATAATGAACATTCCTGACCTACTTTGCCTGAATGGTATAAAGTGTGTGAAGGTTGGAAATAAACATGTAAATGAATGAATCTGTACATTAATGCACTGTTTATTACACAGACACTTTAAAGATGGCTGTGGATGTTCTTACTTGGTCGGCCTAAAGACCTGCACTTGCCAAAAACATTTTACGCTCAAGGTTCAATCACTGAGCAGTCGATAACTTTAATGTTACAGACTTAAAGTTAAAACTCTAATGACTCCAATGCTCCTGCTCAATTTCCACTAGCACACTCAGCACTGCTTGACTATATAGTATAAAATTAAAGAAAAGGAATGATTTATCATCGCTCTATCCGGTGTCACCCAGATGAGGACGGGTTCCTTCTGAGTCTGGTTCCTCTCAAGGTTTCTTCCTCATATCGTCTCAGGGAGTTTTTCCTCACCACGTCCTCCTTTGCTGGCATGGACGTGTAATGTCCCAGCTACTGTATGTGTTACAGACGCACTAATTAAATATATTGCTACACTGCTATAAAATGCATTTCTAAGGGGGAGCAAACTTTTGCACTAACACTCATGAAAACATCTGAGACTGCCACTTTGATTTTTATGCGTACTTTAATTTCCTTGTAAACCTCACTGAACAAATAATGATCTAAAAAAAACAAACATTCTCGAGATTAACGATCATGTCTAACACACGTTATTTTTAAACTGAAACTTGGTAATTGGACACAGAAAGTGAAGGTCTCACACACACACACACACACAAACACACAAACTCCTGAAAGCCCGAACAAAACACGCTCATCATCATCATCTCACTGAGAAAAAGCATTAATTATAAAGCTAAAGCTGAAAGTGTTAATCATTAACCTCTGATCCTCGATCAGCTCCACAATCCTGAGGATTAATAATAATAAAGCTCATGAACACACACAATAAGAGTTGTGGGATTGATATTATCAGGGCGATGGACTCCAGATCCAACACACAACACAACCATGCTGTTCATCTACTGTGCTATTATTATTATTATTATTATTATTATTATTAAATATCTCCTTCTTCCATAGTTATTATATCCATCTTTTAAAATGATCAACAATTTTAAAGCAACCTTTTCATAATGTAAATATGTACACTGATATGTAGGCAGACTGAGAGAGACTCACGCTGTACCCGACACATCATAATTCACAGGTTTGCATTGCACTTCATTACATACTTAGACCCCCTGCTGCTCGTTTAATTCACACTCCTGTCCATCAAACTCCCACTTCTTAAACATTATTGTAAATTATAATTGAACAAAAATAGAGGCGCTTATAAGTCTTCAGCAGCTTCATACAGCTTCTATCAGTCACTATTTACCTGAAGAAAAGAACGATATTTATTTATCACCGGGTATAAAGGTTTGCAGGGTCCCTCAAACTTCACAAATAAACCATATTAAGTATCTTCCAAAATATACAAAGAAAGGACGTTCCTCGTACTGACCCCTGAGGTACTCCAGTACTGAGGCTATTAGCGGAGTATTTTTTCAGCTGTAAAGGAAGGTGTTATGCGATGTAATAAGATTGTTTTTTTTTGTTTGTTTTTTTTTAATGATCACATTTAGAAACGAAATTAGATTTCACTGTACTGAATTACACCGCTGCATTTAGCGAACACATGGATTGATATTTTAATGAAAGCCGATTGTATAATGAAGGAACCGAGCAGTCTCTGGAAAAGTTGTGAAGACATTACAAACTCCTAAGCTCGTGTGGCATTGTGTTGGGAAAGACAAAAGAAAGAAAAATGGTGGAGGGAAGACGAGTGTTAAGGTTGAGGTGAAACTCTTTAACCCCAGTGGAGCTTCCATCATTAGCAGGTTGCTGAGTGAGAACCACTGCAGCATTAATAAGATGACACTTGAAACGCCGCATCGATCGGAGAGGTTGAAAAACATCTCATAATCCGACTCCTTCTGCAGCCACTTTAAATGTGCTAATTAGGATCATCGATCTTATAGCATAAAGCTAATACTGAGGGGAAATCCTGCTTTCTTTAACCGACCATAGTTGCTTTTATGGAACTTTTTTTTTTCTTTCTTTTTTTCCGCAGATCTTCAGGGAACTTCTTGTGCATTTCAATTCATCAAAACAGCTCTACGGTGAAGATGAAATTCCTTTCACATTTGTGGCATTACTCCACATAGCGCTTTCACATTAGCATGGAGTAAATGTTTCAGTGAGAGTGTGTATTGCTTTCTGCCTTATAGCTCAGTGACTGACAGGATATAAATGTGAGTCTTCATCACACCGGACACACACATAAACACTACAATTCCCTCGGCCCGACTCGGAATTGTTGTTCAGGTTAGACTCTACATCTCACTCCAGCTGTGTTTCTTACTGCTAAAGCATGTGGTGTGCTTACAGCGGCATTATTACTTCTCATCTATTACACCACGGCGCTGCTGAGTCCTGGGTTGTGATTGGTCGGAAGGTGTTGATTTCATTCATTGTCTATAACAGCAGCTCTGACGCATGATATGCTACGTACAGCTTGAAGTACCATGGGAATGGTTTTGGACGTCAATTCCACATGGACGTTCTCGCTGTGGTTGCTATGACTACGGTTGCTGCGATGGCCTTGGGACTGCAATCACCACATGCAGTTTTACACTCAGGTCTCCTTTAGTGAACAGTGGACTAGTTCAACAAAACAGACTTCATGTACAAACCATAATGAACTTTCCTTTACTCTCACACTATCCGTTGTTACCCAGATGAGGACGGGTTCCCTTCTGAGACGAGGACGGGTTCCCATCCATCTTCTATACTGCTTTATCCTTTCCAGGGTCACGGGGAAACCTGGAGCCTATCCCAGGCAGCGTTTTCTGTTTATATATTTCTGTAAAGCTGCTTTGAGACAATGTCCAGTGTAAAAAGCGCTATACGAATAAAACTGAATTGAAATGACACCAGCGCAGCCGCAAATCGCAGTTTATTTATAATGAATGCGCTCGTTCTAATATCGTTAACCTTTCTATTGTAACAGCTCGTTCAAAGGGAACTGGATGATGGAACTTAAACATTAAAAATAAATGTGGTGAAGTTTTGTGTAAGGAGATGTTTGTTTGTTTGTTTGTTTGTTTGTTTGTTTGTTTATTTATTTATTTATTTAACATTCATGGAAGGAGTCTCCAGTATCAGGACTCTGATTCCTTTTTTTTTTTTTTGTCTTATTATCTTGTTTCATGGTGTTGCTCTTTTAATAATAAAATGTAAAAAAAAAAAAAAATGAATGGTTGGTAAATTGCTGAGGTGTCAGAGGAATAAAACTCTGAAGGGCATGCTGTTATAGGAAAATAATCAACAGTTTAGCTTCATCACACCACAGCACACATCACACAGTATTTTACTGAGTATTTTATTCCATCGTTTTGGTAGATACTCATACACGCTCAGCGAGAGTGAGAGAGCTGAAGGGATTTCCGCTTCAAGTTTCAAGTGTTCTTGAAAGACCCGAGTCTCCAGGCGTTTCTGAAAACATCAATATTCTCCTACACTTCAACACCGTACTCTTTCATGTTCAACATTTTCAGACTGTGTCAAAGAATCTCTTTAAGAATATGGAAATATCTCCTTTCCCAGCTGTACGGCACATCACACACACTCACACACACACACACACTCACACACACACACACATTCTTCTAGTATCATACCACGATGTCAGAACAGCCGAGTTTGGCTTCAAGGTTTTAAAGATAGATTTATAGAAGACATTTATACTTGTTGCTTTAATAATTTGAAGACATTGTACGAGTTATGGATATTTAGTTTGTAAACAAAACCGCAGAGTTAATTACTGAGTGTAAAATAAAAGATTCAAATAAAATTGAGCTTTTTCCTGTGAAGGAAACAAAAAAAAAAAAAAAAAAAGCTTTATTGGTGCTGTAGAGGAAAACAAGCATGTTGACTCACAGTCCAGAATGTAAAATGTGTTCAGGTCAGAAGGGATTGTGCTTAACCTTCAAATCATGAGATAAAAAAAAAAAGAGTAAGAAATGCCAGGTCATTATGGATTACAATTTTGGCCTGAGAAAACGAATACATGAAATCTTTATTACCCATAAGACACTAAAGGATGGAGAGGCGGCGTTGGAGTAATTCAGATGTCTTAGTAAGTCTTTCTTCTACTTTTAACATTTACTTTTAAATGTTGGGAGCTCTAATCACATGAGAGTGTGATCAAAGCAGCTGCCCTGAACACAAAGCCGCACGTCTCACCTGACAGCTCTCTCACCTGCATTAATCAGAGATCAGTCTTCATATTCGCGTCAGATCAAAATGGCCCAAAATGTTTATGAAGAAAAATGACTACAGTAGCAACCACCATACAACAACCAGAACTCATGACTAATACCTCACAGTATGCTATGTAATGCTCTTTACTGACAGATTAAATCCCTAAACCCCTGGATGAAACCTCACAGCTGACTGATTCAGAGTTTGACAGCTCCCTGAGCTCGACTACATCAGAGAGATTAAATACACACGGAACCTGGACCCTGTCTGCTTTCAGGAGATAAAAGAGTAGAACATGGATCTCATGAAGGATCCCTAGCTTTGAGACATGGCAGAATTCAAATCCAAAACCAACAAGAAAACTGAGGGGAGGAAATTGAATCGCAGGATGATGAGTGTCACTCTGAGCACATGTGTCATGTAGCAGCAGATACAGCAGGTTCAGAAATCTGAATCTACAACCAAGTGCTTTATTTCATCAAGTATAAAAGAACTGACACGCATGTGTAAGTAAATTTATCATACACATTATTATTTAAGAAAATATCTCTGCTGCTACTCAGATCAGAGTCTATATCTGCACCTGTCTCTGTTTCTGTTACTAATCCAGGTGCAGAATCTGTTCCAATTTCTGATCCAGCTCCAGCCCCTGGTCCAGCTTTAGCCCCTGTTCTAACTCCAATCCCTGATCCAGCTCCAGCTTTAGCCTGGTCCAGTACAAGTCCTTAGTCTACCTTCAATTCCGACACCAGCCACATTCTCTACTGCACCTGCAGTCTAGCCTGATCTAGTCTGATCTAGCCCCACTGCAGTCTCTGATCTAATCCAACTGCAGTCACTCTGCCAGTACCAGTTTCAATCACTGATCTAGCCTCGGAACCTGATGCAGCCCTATGCAGTCTCGGTTCCATCTCGAGCTCCAGCATGGATTTTCTGCCTCAGTCCCTGATGTGGTTCTAGCCTCTGATCCAGCTCCAGTGCTTGATGCAGCATTCTCTGTTATAGATTCATTCCAAGTCCCTAATCAAGATTAAACACCTAATCAACCCCTAATCTGGTTCCAATCCCAGATCCAGACAACCTAGGTGCACACCCTGATCTAGCTCCAGCCTCAATGTCCGATACAACTCCAGTCAAACTTGTTCAAACTTGCTCTGCGAGTGGGAGATTGGTCAAACTTCCTCTGGGAATGGGTGAGATGTTAAAACTTCCTCTGGGAGTGGGTGAGATTGGTCAAACTTCCTCTGGGAGTGGGTGAGATTGGTCAAACTTCCTCTGGGAGTGGGTGAGATTGGTCAAACTTCCTCTGGGAATGGGTGAGATTGGTCAAACTTCCTCTGGGAATGGGTGAGATTGGTCAAACTTCCTCTGGGAGTGGGTGAGATTGGTTAAACTTCCTCTGGGAGTGGGTGAGATTGGTTAAACTTCCTGGGAAGGTGAGAGGGATTGATCAAACTCCCTTTGTGAATAAAAGGGAGTGGGATTTAAAAATAAAAAAAAGTTCTGCACAAACCTTTAATATTCTATGCATAATCCAGATACCACTAAACATTGTGAGGAAGTGGATTCAAGTTAAATATATGTATGAAAGCTGCAGTCATGGTGTACTATACTCAGACGAGTAGGTATTAAATTAATTTCATTATCTTTTTTCTTATTTACCAAAATCAAAAAGACAACGGAATATTGTGCGAAGTTTCAATGGTCTTGCCAACAAAGCTCTCGACTCCTATAGTCTGATAAATACACACACACACACACACACACACACACACACACACACTTATCTGTGAAAAAGAAAATGAAGGGTAATTGCATGTTTATGCAACAGATAACGCAGACTGCTGAACAGCGGGAGCTGGAGGGACGAGTTCCTGCCAATTTCTCTCCAACTCACTCCTCTAGATGAAAGCATCACACACACACACACACACACACACACACACACACACACAGATAAGAGTTTCTCTGTTTCTCTGTAGGCATTAATGTGAGTCGTATTGAAATGGCTGGAGCGTTATTGATGAATACGCCTCATCATGGAGGTTTGATATCAACTTTCTGTTCAGAGGGAGAAACTTCAGTGCTGTACAAAATGCTGAAATGTTTTTCCATCGCAGAGCCTGTATGTTTAATTTATTACCATAAAAACACACGAGCTGTTCGGTATTCCAGGCAGGCAGAGCAGCGGGCGCTCCGTTCTCGTCTGTATTTCACACCTTGTTTGGCTTCTGCAGGTTGCGCTGTAATGATATGCTAATCTCTCATGACTTGTTCCACTGTTTGGGTCAGAAACACTTTTATTATGCAACATGAGTGTATCTTTTCTGTCTAGAGAGAGAGAGAGAGAGAGAGAGAGAGTTATTTATTTGGGCAGGGACAGCAAGAGCAACAGATAGACAGAGAGAGGATGAGGGTTGAAGGTGAGGTCTTCTTCACTTCCTTATAACTTTGTTGCCTAATATACAATCTAAACTATATCAGCATCTTCAACTTGCCTCAACTTAAGCACCACTGCTTTATTTTAAGTCTTTAACATTTAAGTCAAGTTTATTAGAGTGCTAGATATTACCCAGAAGGCATTGCTGCTATCTGACATAGGCTGCAAACACTGTTTATTACAAACTAAATATATATTACAACATCTGGAAAGGCACCATCAATGCTGAAAGGTATATACAGGGTTTAGTCAACATCTGCTTCCATCCAGATTCCATCCCATCTTTACTTCTGAAAGACTCCGCCTCTTTAAGATCCTCATTTTATACCCTATCATCTTACTGACCTGTTCCCAATTAACCTAATTAGTTGCAAAATATTTCCTCCAACTGTTCAAGGGCTGTCCACACTTACTTTTCCAGCCCTTCATCGTCCCGTCCCAACTTTTTTGAAACATGTTGCGGCCATCAAATTCAAAATGACCTTATTTTTTTCTTTAAACGGTACATTTCCCCAGTTGAAACGTTTGATGTTTTCTATGTTCTATTGTGAACAACATATGGGGTTTCTGAGATTTTCAAATCATTGCATTCTGTTTTTATTTACATTTTACACAGCGTCCCAATTTTTTGGAATTGGGGTTGTATTTTAAAGCTGTAATATGTGTGTGTGTGTGTGTGTGTGTGTGTGTGTTGATTGTGTTTTCTTTGCATGACTTGTTTGACCTGAGCCTCATTGTTCGTGCCGAGCTCAAGTGTGTTCCTCTTTAAAATCTGTTTCTGCCCTACATACTTTCCTCAAGGAGAACCCCAGAATCTGTATCATGGAGTTAATGTGCTTAATTCAGTGTTTAAAGAGCATCAAAGTCTGCAGTGTAAAGGCACATAAGTGTGTGAGGAGGAAACAGAAGTACTTCATCCTAACCGAGAAGAAAGATAAGCACTTTGTGAAGTGCAGGTTCTGCTATGTATCTGTTCAAACTCGTCCATCAGCACTTAACGCCCATGTGGATGAGTGTGAGAGCAGCACAAACCTGTAATCACATCCAACTAGGGCTGCACAATTAATCGGATAACGATCGCGATTACGATTTTGACTGCCCACGATTAAATGAACATGATCGACTGCAATATTGACGTTTAAAGTTCGTCCTCCTCTCATAGAAATCTCCACTGTTTTCTCCACTCAAATCAAGCGCTTCCTACACTTACAGCCAATCACATAGCACGACGCAGGGATGACGTCATTTTTTTAGTGCCCAAAACCCGGAAATGGTGCTAGCATTTTAGCGCTCGAGCTGCCAGTTACTCTGCGAGCTCCAGCGCTTGCGCGAGGATAAATCATGACACTAGCATGATGCTAAATGACACTACAGAGGTTGCCGGGGACATTAAACATCATCACGCTGAACGGGAAAAAACTTTGCAAGTAAACTCAGGGCTCTACAGTGCGACCATTTCACTCGCATTTGTGACTGAAAAGTACTTTGTGTGACTGTGAATAAATATTTATTCGCACCAGTGCGAGTGACCTGTTCGGAGTTGTATAATACAATTTGAATATAAACTACAGGAAGTCCAAAATGCATCTACACCGCGCAACAGTTACTTTCACACTGCTTTTCATCTCCTCAGTCAACCAAACAAGTGGAAATACTGCAGAGAAGCCATTATGATGACGAGTAACACTGAACATCTGCTTCTCTCAACTTCCCGATCTCACAACCGCCATCTTTTATTGATCACGCACTATGTTCCTAAATTCTGTCATAATTGACAAGCTCAGGTTTTCTCATGCCAACTTGTGTGTTATATTGTGGCACATTAACGCTACCACCTCTAAAAAAACAAACAAAAAAAACACTAAACTTCAACTGTGCTCCTAAATTTTTGTAATCTCCTGAAAGAAACTGTCCTGCGTCTCTCCTGCTGTAAACACTGTCATTGTCTTTTCTGCATTCGCTTGAATTGTTTTCATTTAGGTGCATATTGTTATATTTGATGCATATTTTCATTTGGTTGATGGAATTTTTACTTATCCTATATTTTGGGTACAATTTTATTTATATTTTGCATACACGAGATGATGCACTTTAAGGACCAGTCTAATTTTATGTAAAGCTTTGTACATTATCAGGAATGTAGCACAACATGGAGGTGAAAGCAGCGGTCTGTTTATTTAAATGTGAAAGTGCAATAAACATATGTTGTCCCTAAAATCAATGAAATTATCGTGATAAATAATCGATATCTCAATATTGATCAAAATAATCAGGATTATCATTTTGGCCATAATCGTGCAGCCCTACATCCAACTGTGTCCACACACACACACACACACACACACACACACACACACACACATCTGGATGAGCATGGGAGCTCTGAGCGAGGCGAGGTCAGGGGGTCGTCTGATTTAACAGATGGTCCAACATGAGGCCAGAGAGAAAGGGCAAGAGGAGCTCTAATAGAGTGTCCAGTTCATGCTGAGAGAAAACCAGCACAAGACCATATGCTCAGATAAACACAGAAATTAGAATAAAAATTATTAAGGAGTTTTTATTTTTCCATGCTGTTTATTTAACTATAACAGCACATCCCACAGAGTTTTACTCCTCTTATAACACAGCAATTCGCCAACAATTACATTTATTTATTTATTTAAGAAAAACACAAGTTATTAAGACAAACAACAATCACGGTTTTTCCAGCATTGAAAACTTTTTGCCAGCCACCAAAACGAATCCCAGCAGCTCAGTTACTGGGTCTACTGGAAATCTTTACACTACAAAGAACAGACCCGTATTAGAGCATACACTTTACTGTGGATAAAGCTCTAGTATTGAAAATGTTCTCCCAGCCTCGGTTGAGATACACCTCGGAGTTGGTACCCCCTCAGGGGCCAGACTTACTGCCTACACTGCCTCGACAGGGCTATGATGAAACCATATTCGGAGTCGGTCAAATCAGATAGCAGCAGCAGACTTTACTGGTTTGACAAACCCCCTGTTCTGAAAACAGAGCAATCGGGAAAGAGGCGTGGCCTCAATCACTCCATTCCCCGGGCCATCTACCTCGGTAGGATGTCTGTCTTCAACAATATTCCCCTTTTAGACATGAGAAGAGATATTTCCTCAGAAATACCCTGCGTTCAACAGCCCAGCACACTCGACTGAAGGGAGGGGAATATGGATGCGAGAATGTGCGACTTTCAGATCTTATCGTGACAAATCAGTACTCGAACCGAACGTGCGTTCGATAAACTGAGCGTAACTGCGTGTATAATGAGCATAGTTTCAGGTAACTCAAACCCAAACTCAGCTGCATTCCCACACTCCGGCAGACTCCAGGGAGAGAGAGACACTTTTTTTAGGTTCGTTATCCTGCCCAGCTCACTGAACAAGAACACGAGAACATGGGAGATCATTGAATAGATGATGCTCTACAGAAATACTGGGGGCAAGCACAACCTCAAAGTCCCCAACACCCCACTTTATCAGCCTCTCGGGACTACTTCTTCCTTCTAGCACTTATAACGGCCCTCAGGTCCATTCTCGGGCTTCTGGAGAACCGGGATCACGGCTGCCCGGACCCCCTGCCTCTGCGTGGGAGGAGGCGGGCACCCACTCTAGCTTTCTGTTCTTCTCCATCAGTGCTAGTTCCAGCGGCGAGGGAAGAATTCATTGAGTGCCTCTGACTGTTTCTTCACTTCCTGAAACCTGTCCACGACAGTATTTACTGCATCGCCAAACAAGCCAGCAGGAGAAACAGGGGCAACACTTTGTCTCTCTCTTTTATTCCTGACAAATTAAGCCACAGATGCCTCTCTGCAACCACCAAAGCAGCTATAGAATGGCCGATGGCACCGGCCATCTGCTTCGTGGCACGGAGAGACAAATCTGTGACTCGGCGGAGCACTGCACCCGCCTCGGGACCCATACCCTTGCTACTATCGAGCTCTTTTAGCAGGTCAGCTTGATAAGATTTTTCTGGATAAACAGTAGGACAGACAATCATAGTACCCAGACATGCGCTTCCTGAAAACAAAGAAGCTGAATGACATAGTATGTGGGTGCCTTAAATAGTCTTTGTGACTCGTTTCTACTTTGTCACCTGACTAAGGCAGGCCAATCAGATTGGCATGATTTCACACGTATTTTCCACCAAGGGCCGTTTCCAAAGCGTCAAGCATGACGCAATGTAGAGTTCCCTCGGAAAGGGAACACAGCTTGTCATGCTCCCGAGAAACCTTCCCTTACAGAAAACTTCACCAAATCTCCAATTCCACACGTTTTTATCCATTTATGTTCACAATCCACAATTCAGCAACACTTTTCCACACAAGAAAGAACTTCACGAAGAAGAACTTCTGAGTCCTGAACTGTTGGTTTCTTTCTAACAGTGTGGAGGACGAGGCCGTGAAGGTCGGAGAGGACGACACAGAAGTGACAAAAGTTTGAAGTTTGAAGTGTGAGCTGTGACATTTATTCTTTACTACTTTAGCGAGTCACACTGACTGTAATAACGATGAGGGTGAGCTGCAGGAGCGCCGTGTCGACTCTCATTAAACACTGTATTTATCCTAAACCACGCTCCTCTCAGACTCTCTAATGAAACGGACCCCACACACACACACACACACACACACACACACACACACACCTTTCCAGAAAACAGAACAGAGACAAACTCCAGAGTCTCATATTAATGAGGAATGTCAGTAAGAGAGAAAATAATTCTAGAAAGTCATTTATTGGTGGTTCTGTAAACGAGGAAGGAGAAAAATCTCTAAACAAAGAACCACATATGATCCATCATACAGGAAGTCATTTCCTCACGACTTCATTTCAGTTCACAATCAATACAGCGTGACAAACGATCTACAAGCAAAGGAATAAAAAACAGAGGGAGAGCTCAGAGAGAAAGTTCTAGTAGCACAGCTTTCTTACTTTTTCCTTTTCAGTGTTCATCGACCTTACACCAACAATTCAAACAGGAAACTGTTCAAATTTATATAAATATACAAAAATATTAAAGTGTTGCTGGCACGGATATTTTCCTTTCCTGTTTCTGGAGCTGGTGATAAGCTCGTGTTTATTTCTTCATACAGTTTTATTTTCCTTCCTTTCATCTGGAACTTTCAGATAAGGTCATGTTTACTGTATAATATTTCTTATTTTTCACCTTTTCCAGAGCTCATGAATATCTCTGCGTTACTTTATATTATTATTTTATCGTTCTTGGTCACTTCTAGAGCCGGTAAGTAACTCCGTGTTTCTATGCTGTGAGGAGGAAGGCGCTCGTCTCTCGGGATGCGAGTGTTAATCGCCACCATCAGCTCCGCTTGGTGTTGGATCAATGTCAGCACAAATTTCCAGATTGCTTTCCAACCTGTCTGTGATTGGGCTTTAATAGGTTATCGAGCGGCGCGGGCATTTAGGGAGCGAGGGGGCGATATTTCAGGATATCGACAAATCACATCCACACAACCTTCTCATTAGCATAGATCAGGACAAAGAGCATTAATCTTCCACAGCGCTGATGGAGAGAGTTCAGATCACACACCAACGCAGGATAAACTGTTAACCTTGTGTGATAAAAGTTCAGTCTTACAGTCATTAACACTGACACTCGCCTCTGTTTTAGACAAACTCCGCCCCCACACATGTAACTCTCAGGTAAGTTCTGAATAGCGCTGAAGTCTGCAGTTACATCTGAGGTCTGAATACTGAACTCGGCTCTGAATACGGCTCTAAATTCGAATAAAACGTACACGGTGCATGATGGAGTCGGTTGTGTAGAGCTGGAGGAGAACCGAACGCTGTAACTGTGATGACGATCTTCACATTAGCATTCAAAAGGAACACAAAGAATAATTAGCATCGATTAGCACCAGCGCTACTGAATATGATCTGATTAGTCACAAATGTTCAGCTCATCTGTTTGCTGTGTTCTTACAGCCCATTATGCTTTATGTAATCATCGAAGTCCTGAATGATTCATAACGATTCACCTTGAGGACGCGGCCTGATTTGCGCCTGCAGGTGAAAGTCATACAAAGAAGCAGACTTTTCCCCGCTGTTGCACTAGATTGCCAAAACAAAACTCGAGACTCTCACACGACCGCACACGTGCATTTTTCATCCAACAGCACTTTATATGAATAAATAAATGAAAATAAATGAAAATACATATTCATGCCTCCTGAGTAAATAGACGCTGCGTGACACTTCATTGTGGAAAGTGATGTGAGGTAATTTGACTCTTTCTAGTGGCTTCATTAGAGTCTAATGTGTACTTTGGGACACTTCCTAACCGAGACGCTGGAGCTCTCGCACGGCCGACACGAGAGAAATAACAAATCAAACAGTGGCTGATGAATTCAACGCGTCTGAAGGTCGACCGGTTTGAGATGAACGATGGTCTCTGCGCTGAAGGGGGCCGTCGTTAGCGAAGCATCATCGTGTGAAGGGAACGGAGCCGAGAGCGAGGAAACGGTTCACTGAACACCAGAAGGCAATCTTGCTAATGCTGAAAGTGTGGAGAAAAAAAAAAAACCACGAAAAAAATGAAAAAACAAAACATAAAAACAACAGGGCAACGTCTACTGTGCAGAAGCTCCATTAAACACCACAGCTCACTGCAGACCTTCTGCAGTCATTACAGTTACATTATTTATGTGATGTTTCTATTAAAAAAGAAATGATTAGGGTGCCTTGCACATTTTTGTGCTGAAGAAAGCATTGTCTTTATAATAATAGCATGGTGTTCTTGTGTAACGGTAAGCTAACTAGCATAGCAATCACTCGAGCTTAGAATTCACATCATTAATAATAAAGCTTAGAAAGATGCGAAGTCTAATCTTAACCCTAAACCAAAGAGAAGGAGATGTCCCATGTGATTTAGAGTCCCCATGTGATCTGAACTGGACTGAAGAACTCGTACTTTTCCACTGCCTCTGACATTTTAGTAAAGATTTTCAACACAGGCTGTAAGTGTTATTTAGCTCGACCTCCTGGACCACACCTTTTTATTTTTTACATTTTTTTACGTGCTCAGAAAATGAGAAGATGAAGAGGAAATGTGATTAAAGTGTGGCCTTTTCCTCTTTCCCTCAGGCTCTGAATGATGGGATTAGTCATTATTCCACCTGGAGCTCATTAGGTTAAAGCAACCTTTAGCCTGACTGGCAGGTTGTAATTCCTCAGTGCACATGATGTTCTACAGCTCCTTGTGTTCTCTCACTCCTGAGAATAGTGAGGGTCTTTTCTTACATTAGTAGATAATAATGTTGCTAAGTCCAAGACTGATTTACTGGAATAGAAGATGTTTCTTTTCCTGCTGTTCCCTGAACAGTGAAGCAGCATGTACTGTATATGAGCGTAAAGCTCTTCTGAAGCTCCTCATGTGAGCAGACAGGATGAAACCTAAAACATATCAAACTGACAGAATCTCAGAACAAGGCTCTGGGTTACTGCTCAGGTCACAGGTTCAAGCCCCAGCACCACCAAGCTGCCACTGTTGAGCCCTTAAACCTTTTCAGCTCCAGGGCTCCAGGGACGCTGCATCATGGCTGACTAACTTCCTAACAAGCTGGGATATGTGAAGAGAAGAAATTCACCCTACTGTAATGTAAATGTGACAAATAAAGGTTTCAGTAGTTTTAGTATCAGTAGTCTACACAGATTAAGTTTCTGTAGCTCCTGTAGTCTCAGTAGTTTTGGATTTAGTAGTTTCAGTAGTTTTAGTATCAGTAGTCTCAGTAGTTTTGGATTTAGCAGTTTCAGTAGTCTTAGTATCAGTACTCTACACAGATTAAGTTTCTGTAGTCTCAGTAGTTTTAGATTTGTAGCCTCAGTAGTTTTATATTTAAGTCTCGGTAGTTTTAGTATCAGTAGTCTCCATAGATTAAGTTTCTGTAGCCTCGGTAGTTTTATATTTAATAGTCTCCAGTGATTTTAGTTTCTGTAGCCTCAGTAGTTTCAGTTTTTGTAGTCTCAATAGATTTAGTATCAATAGTCTCTGTAGATTTAGTTTCAGTAGATTTAGTCTCAGTGGTTTTGGTTTTTGCAGTCTCAATAGATTTAGTTTCTGTAGTCCTAATAGTTTTAGTCTTTAATGCAAGTAAAGTAGTTTCAGAACTTTAACGCATGCTCTGGAACAAACATGAGCTTCGTTTATCATCGTTCATTACCCCATGTTATGTCATTCTTCATTATCATTCAAACCACAACACTACCATGAATAAAAAATCATGATGGCATGAGGTGTAGTAGTGTGTTGGTGTATGTGTGTTACTGATGGTGTAGTAGTGTGTTGGTGTAGTAGTGTGTTGGTGTATGTGTGTTAGTGATGGTGTATGTGTGTTAGTGATGGTGTAGTAGTGTGTTGGTGTATGTGTGTTAGTGATGGTGTAGTAGTGTGTTGGTGTATGTGTGTTAGTGATGGTGTAGTAGTGTGTTGGTGTAGTAGTGTGTTAGTGATGGTGTATGTGTGTTAGTGATGGTGTAGTAGTGTGTTGGTGTATGTGTGTTAGTGATGGTGTATGTGTGTTAGTGATGGTGTAGTAGTGTGTTGGTGTATGTGTGTTAGTGATGGTGTAGTAGTGTGTTGGTGTATGTGTGTTAGTGATGGTGTATGTGTGTTAGTGATGGTGTAGTAGTGTGTTGGTGTATGTGTGTTAGTGATGGTGTAGTAGTGTGTTGGTGTATGTGTGTTAGTGATGGTGTAGTAGTGTGTTGGTGTATGTGTGTTGGTGATGGTGTAGTAGTGTGTTGGTGATGGTGTAGTAGTGTGTTGGTGTAGTAGTGTGTTGGTGTATGTGTGTTGGTGATGGTGTATGTGTGTTGGTGATGGTGTAGTAGTGTGTTGGTGTATGTGTGTTGGTGATGGTGTAGTAGTGTGTTGGTGATGGTGTAGTAGTGTGTTGGTGTATGTGTGTTGGTGATGGTGTATGTGTGTTGGTGATGGTGTAGTAGTGTGTTGGTGTATGTGTGTTGGTGATGGTGTAGTAGTGTGTTGGTGTAGTAGTGTGTTGGTGTATGTGTGTTGGTGATGGTGTATGTGTGTTGGTGATGGTGTAGTAGTGTGTTGGTGTATGTGTGTTGGTGTTGGTGTATGTGTGTTGGTGATGGTGTAGTAGTGTGTTGGTGTATGTGTGTTGGTGTATGTGTGTTGGTGATGGTGTAGTAGTGTGTTGGTGTATGTGTGTTGGTGAAGGTGTAGTAGTGTTGGTGATGGTGTAGTAGTGTGTTGGTGTATGTGTGTTAGTGATGGTGTAGTAGTGTTGGTGATGGTGTAGTAGTGTGTTGGTGATGGTGTAGTAGTGTTGGTGATGGTGTAGTAGTTTGTTGGTGTATGTGTGTTAGTGATGGTGTAGTAGTGTGTTGGTGTATGTGTGTTAGTGATGGTGTAGTAGTGTTGGTGATGGTGTATGTGTGTTACTGATGGTGTAGTAGTGTGTTGGTGTATGTGTGTTAGTGATGGTGTAGTAGTGTGTTGGTGTATGTGTGTTAGTGATGGTGTAGTAGTGTGTTGGTGTATGTGTGTTAGTGATGGTGTAGTAGTGTTGGTGATGGTGTAGTAGTGTGTTGGTGATGGTGTAGTAGTGTTGGTGATGGTGTAGTAGTTTGTTGGTGTATGTGTGTTAGTGATGGTGTAGTAGTGTGTTGGTGTATGTGTGTTAGTGATGGTGTAGTAGTGTTGGTGATGGTGTATGTGTGTTACTGATGGTGTAGTAGTGTGTTGGTGTATGTGTGTTAGTGATGGTGTAGTAGTGTGTTGGTGTATGTGTGTTAGTGATGGTGTAGTAGTGTGTTGATGTATGTGTGTTGGTGTATGTGTGTTAGTGATGATCACGGGTCTCAGTGAGGCGAGTGCACTGATGTTCACTACACCACATTAAAGATTCGACACCAGCACTTTATCATCACTAACACACAGATCCCTCCTGAGCAAACATCCATCTCTCTCTACAGGAACACACACAAACACACACACACACACACTCAGAGGAGCTTGTAGAGTGATGCAGCTTACATAAACTGATCTCTGGAGGTGAGTGTTGCTGATGCAGGAGTCGTGTCTACAGGAAAATGTACTGATGGACTTCCCAGAGGTCGAGCTCTAAGAACCACTGAGATATTATCATTATAAAAACTCTGATAGAAAATATATTCAGACATTTCAGAAAAGAAAATACCCTAAAGAGGTCCTAACTCATTAGATTGTCCACGTTTTGTATGGACAGGAAGTCAAAAGTCAAAGAGGAAACGAGCATTGTCAGTGGACGAGACGGCACTTCCAGACGTGCCTCCGCCAAAAACATGACAGGAGTTCGTCTAAATAAAGTTCTACATAAAGCACACATGTGAGTCTTTCAAGTCCTTCGTCCTTTCCCCTTCAGTGAGTCAGTTTATCCACAAAATATATTTTATTCCCGATTGGTCAGACCGGTGTAGTTTGCGGTGTTTCTACCACGACAAACTTGCCCTCGGGCCATTTTTCCACTTTTCAGGGGCTTCCAGTGGATCAGTTCATATCAGCAAGTTCAAAACATCTACACAACTGTCAATCATTCCACATTCACATGTAGATGTGCTCATCTGCTGTTTTTATTGGGAGGAAAAGACATATTTCTCTATATTTTTGATTGATAACTCGTAGCAGTTTACACCAATATTACCTTTCATTTTACTCAAGTACTTTTTTTTTCCTTGAGACACTCGCACATCTGCTAGAACAATCCAAGCTTTAACCCACAGCTGCAGAGGATTGGATAAGTTTCAGAAGAAACTTGTTCACTCAGAAAGAAGAAAGTTCCACTCTTCCTTTATTAAAGCTCTATAAAGTTTCATCATAAGCAGTGTGTCATCAGTAGTGTGTTCCATAGGCGGCAAAACAGCTGACTAAACATCTGTCTGAACATCTGTCTGACTGAGAAACAAAATGCAGTACTGTTAAACGTTTACTCTGCGGCAGTTACGCTTCTCTTGGATTTAAAGATGAAGTACCTCAGGTTACACAAGAAAAATTTCACGCGAGATTCACGCACCTCCAGGGACACTAGGGACATGTCCCTACCAATATCCAGCAACTACTGAATTGTCCCTAGCAATCATTTTCATTTTTTTGTTTAACAAGGAAAAGTCTCACTGAGATTTTCTCTTTTACAACAGCGTCCTGGACGAGACAGGCAGCAGCACCATGTGTGGTACACAAACGGTTAACAGATCTCGTTCTGTACTACGAGTCCCGCCTCCTTAACCCACGTCGCTAATAAGGTTGGCGTTGCAGTGTCATGCTAACGTGTGAGAGGCTGTAGCTACATCCGGTTGTACGAAACACCAGAGCTCTGGCAACCAGATGCCCTTCATGTAAGCTACCGGTACGTGAGGAAGACACGTCCTTATACAGTTCTGTTCAGGACAAATCAGTCAGCAGAGGGAGAGGCGGGGTCACAGGTGAGGTGGAACAGTGGTGTCCGGGTGTGTTTGAAATGAGAGCTTCGAATGGGCACATGTCTCTGTGGACTGCTGTTATCCCCACCAATGTCCAAATCCAACCTACACCCTTGCATCAGTGCAGTACACACACACACACACACACACACACACACACACACACACACACACTGCATGTTACACCCCACTTCATGTTATACACACACACTGCATATTACACACACACTGCACATTACACACACTGCACATTACACACACTGCATGTTAAACACACTGCATGTTACACACACACACACTGCATATTACACACACTGCATGTTACACACACACTGCATATTACACACTCTGCACATTACACACACTGCATGTTACACACACACTGCACATTACACACTCTGCACATTACACACACTGCATATTACACACACACACTGCACATTACACACACTGCATGTTAAACACACTGCATGTTACACACACACTGCACATTACACACTCTGCACATTACACACACTGCATATTACACACACACTGCACATTACACACACTGCATGTTAAACACACTGCATGTTACACACACACACACTGCATATTACACACACTGCATGTTACACACACACTGCATATTACACACTCTGCACATTACACACACTGCATGTTACACACACACTGCATATTACACACTCTGCACATTACACACACTGCATGTTACACACACACACACTGCACGTTAAACACACTGCATGTTACACACACACACTGCATATTACACACTCTGCACGTTACACACACACACTGCACATTACACACACTGCACATTACACACACTGCACATTACACACACACTGCTTATTACACACACACACTGCATATTACACACACTGCACATTACACACACACTGCACATTACACACACACACACACACACACACACACACACTGCACATTACACACACTGCACATTACACACACACGCTGCACATTACACACACACACACACTGCACGTTACACACGCTGCACGTTACACACACTGCACGTTACACACACTGCACCACGGGTTTCTCAGTAAAGTGAATATAACTCGGCCGGACACACAGTGAAAGGGCTGTTCTTCGTTTATTCCAGTGAAGGAGACTACAGGCTCACACAGGGTTCCAGCTCGGTCATTACAGCGGATTAACCGAGTGAAACATCCCAAAAATTCAACCTTAACATGAGACCGCGTGTCAGCACACAATGTGGAGGTCACAGAGAGAGAGAGAGAGAGAGAGAGAGAGAGAGAGCAGGACGGCGACCACGCCCCTTGACCCCACATGACATCATCATAGCCGATCATTACAACACACTGCACGTTACACACACACACACCGCACTTCACACACTGCATGTTACACACACACACACACACACACACACACACACACACAACATTACTCAAGCGCACCGGAAACTTTCTGGACTCACCACGGAGAAGTCTCGCGCTGAGCAGTTGTGTCCACTGAAGTTGCAGCTCTTGAGCATGTCCTCGAGCTGGTGTCCGGTTCGGTTGAAGATGTCCTGCATGTCCGGTGCGGGGTACTGCAGATCAGCCGCGCGGTGGCCCTCGGTGTTTTTGGGCGGGAGGCCCGTCAGGTTGGCCAGGTGGTAGATGTCTGCGTCGGTGAGCGCGGAGAAGCGGAAGCGGTTCGTGTTGCAGATGGTCACAGCGGGGAAGAGCAGCTCGCGCGCGGCCTCCTCGCGCAGCGCCGTCACGTGCGCGCGCTGCAGGTACGACACGGCACACTGGGATGCCTGGTACAAGAAGAGCGCGAGCGACGCCAGCAGCGCCACGGCCCAGAGCGCGCGCCTCGCGCAGCCACCGCCGCCGCTGCCCGACACGCCGAACACGTGCTTCATCCCGTGCAGAGAGCACGAGCTCGCGAAACCGGCCAGGTCCTTTACCGGCGCGCGGCAGCTCTCCTCCAGCAGACTCGCGCGCTCTCCTCCATCCGCTCTGCCTCTCCGCTTCTCCTCCTCCTCAGAGAATTTAATCTTACAAACGAACTCGACCGGCATCATGTGCTCTGACTGAGGCTCGCGCGTCCGCAGGATCCGGGTGTGTGTGTGTGTGTGTTTTCCCTTCCCCGCGTGCGCGCAACAAGACTTCAACAGAAAGAGAAAGAGTGGAGAGAGAAAGAGAGAGACAGACAGAGACAGACAGACAGGCAGACAGACAGGTAGACAGAAATTGGGTGCTGGGGTCCGTGTGTTTAAGCCTCGGGATCTCGGGTTTCCCCGCGCGCTCCTCCTTTCCCCTCTGTGATCCTCGGACTGAGAAAACAACAAGACCTCAACAACTCCTAAAAGAGAGTGTGTGTATGTGTGTGTGTGAGAGAGAGAGGGGGGGAGGGGGGGGGGGGTGCTCTCTCTCTCTCTCTCTCTCTCTCTCTCTCTCTCTCTCTTGCACTATTCCAGTACCGGATCAGCGCGAGCTCTGATCCGTGCAGGTGCCACAAAACAAAACAAAATAATAAAAAATTATTTAAAAAGTTAGGCACGGGTATAACAGAGGCGCGAGCTGCTTAATTCAGGTGACTATTTGCTTCATTGTTTGGAGACAAAAGGCAGCGACAACATCTCTCTCTCTCTCTCTCTCTGTCTCTCACTCTCTCTCTGTCTCTCTCTCTCTCACTCTCTGTCTCTCTCACTCTCTCTCTCTCTCACTCTCTGTCTCTCTCTCTCTCTCACTCACACTCTCTGTCTCTCTCTCTCACTCTCTTTCTCTCTCTCTCTCTCTCTCTGTCTCTCTGCCTCTCTCTCTCTGTGTGTTTCTCTCTCTGTCTCTTTCTCTCTCTTTCTCTCTCTCTCTTTCTCTGTCTCTCTCTCTGTCTCTCTCCCTCTCTCTCTCTCCCTCTCTCTCTCCCTCTCTCTTTCCCTCTCTCTCTCTGCCTCACGCACGTGCTCTGTCCTGTCCCGTGTGTTAATGTTGCGTGCCAGTAATAACCCCGCTGTTATAAAGGTGTGTACACCTCACCCTGTCCTTGAAAATGAATATAAACGGTGAGGAACAGTTGCAGCACAGTGGACATCTCATCACTTCTCCACATTATTCCCTGAAACGAAACACTGCACTAACAGCAGCACATTCTCCCGCAGAAGTGTCAGGGTTCATATCTGAAGAGTAAAGATGGATCCTTGTGTGGAGATTTATATAAATATCATATATTATCCATATAAATCCACATATAAAGCCCAAATCTCAATCCCAAAAGTTCATCCTGCCAATGTAAACACCTTACTGCAGTAAGTTTACGGCAGTGTTTTGCTATCCAGGTTCTGGAAAAGCTCCTCCACACGAAACACGGGTCAGAACCAGGAACTGAAGGTGTAAATGTTCTAGCATTGTTAATGCCCCTGTCCTTCACACATAAAAAGTCATCAATACACGATTTCATCTCATTATTAGCAATCACGTCGGATTATTTGCTGCCAAATAGATTCCCAAGCGGATGATTTTGGACTAAGAGTCGTAATAAAAACACACAGAATGGTAAGAAGAAGTGAGAAGCGATGCTGGGGCTGATTTCTTCCTCACCTAGACTGTAGGTCCGTGCAGATAATCAGAGCCAGTCGTGTCAGGGTTTTTACTCTGGGTTTTTTACGGCGGGATTATTTACTCTATCACTCGTTTTTTTTTTCTTTTTCTCAAAAATATCTTTATATACCGTATAAAGCATGCAGAGTCCAATCAAAGTACACATTCCACAACAGGAGCGCACGTTTAATATGTTTTGATTAGAATGAAAGGGTTAGAAGTTTTCTGTTCATTCTGCTGAGAAGGTAACGGAGCTCACATAATCTTATTGGACCTGATGACTGAGGAGAGACGTTACAAGCTCTGTGAATTTCTTCCATCATTTCTCATCAATCTGGTGCAACTATGCAGCTGTTTCCTCCGTGTTCTCCTCACTAGGACTGTCAGATCATGTGACAGTGAATCTGTCTTGCCAGAGTGATCAGTGAGCATGAAATAGTGCGCTTCTTTGGGGTTCTGACACTTTTCGGTACTTCTAAGAATAAAAACCGGCTGTTGTGAACCCTCTTATTAATGTCTCTATTCTTCCGTTGTCAACTGCCAGTGCACCTTTTTACATGTAAGCGTACAGGAAGTGGCTGCGAGGTGGATGCCACTTTTAAAAATAAAACGTCTGTTGCCGATGTTTTCGGTCTCAGTAGTGCTTTAGAAAAAAAATTCATACGATCGACTTTTCAGAAAAGTGCAGAGTGACGTCAAGCTTTTTTTTTTTGGAACCTCATGACCAATCCCAACATGGAGGACAGAGTGCCACGGTCTTGTTTATGAGCAAATATAAGGAGAAATTCCACATCTTGAACTGAAAATATTTTCAATTTTCAAATATTGTAACTGAAAACAAAGTAAATATCGGCACACGATGTGACGTCCCGCTTTCAGTCGAGTCACACAAGCAGCTCAAATTCTACAGCGAAGGCAAACAACCTCCTGATCACCCACCTTTATTTCATCTGCATTACTGACCACAATAAATCTAATCTGGAGAGTCAATCTAATCTGGAGAGTCAATCTAATCTGGACATACTGTGAAAGGAGCATAAATGCCCTAAATGCATGAAAATAAAAGTTATTTTAAAAATCCGTCATTTTGATCTGGGTATTTTAAGAGAGGAATCGATCTTTTAGAGCTTGAAATGTTCTTTCTGTCGAGTCTGCTGAGAATGCATGCCTGGATGCGTGCCTTTAACAAGTTCTGTTGCCACAAATCTAATCACAAATAAAAGTTTGCAAATCGCTGGAATATTTGTTGCTCATTAACACTGTTGGTCTTTGGTTTGCTCATTACTGCCTTTACTTTGTTATTATCCATTTGTAACCCTTGAAAGTTTATTCTGTAGACTACCCAAGGAAGGATATAATGGTTTTGTAAAAATCACACTATTCCAGTTTTACATAATAAATTTAATAAATTGTTCTGTAGCAGGCAGGACCCTGGGACACATTGACAATGACATCAGTGTAAACAAGGACACGTTATTCAGCGAAGGGCTGTTTGTACGACAGGGGAGCGTTGACCATTACACACCGTAACCACAGATTCATTAGTGCTCCATCGGAGTTTTGGAAATATTGGAAAACAAAAGAACTGGCCTTGCTGTTCCAATATTTTCAGAGGGGACTGTATGTGAAACAAATTGTACATGGGTTCTCTTAGATGCTCAGGTGAAGCGGGGACAAGGGGTAAAGAATAGCGATGTTGTGTTATGACAACATGAAGTCCCCAGTAATCAGTTCAATCAGTAAACCCAAGAAAAACCAAAACCCTGTAGCTGCTGTCGACTTTGTTGTTCTCTTAATGATAGTTCCTGTCGTTTTTTATTCCCTTCTTGCTAGTTCCTGTCATTTTTTGTTCCCTTCTTGCTAGTTCCTGCCGTTTTTTATTCCCTTCTTGCTAGTTCCTGCCATTTTTTGTTCCCTTCTTGCTAGTTCCTGCCATTTTTTATTCCCTTCTTGCTAGTTCCTGCCGTTTTTTGTTCCCTTCTTGCTAGTTCCTGCCATTTTTTATTCCCTTCTTGCTAGTTCCTGCCGTTTTTTGTTCCCTTCTTGCTAGTTCCTGCCATTTTTTATTCCCTTCTTGCTAGTTCCTGCCGTTTTTTTATTCCCTTCTTGCTAGTTCCTGCCGTTTTTTATTCCCTTCTTGCTAGTTCCTGCCATTTTTTATTCCCTTCTTGCTAGTTCCTGCCGTTTTTTGTTCCCTTCTTGCTAGTTCCTGTCGTTTATTATTCTCTTCTTGCTAGTTCCTGTTGTTTTTGGTTCCCTTCTTGCTAGTTCCTGCCGTTTTTTGTTCCCTTCTTGCTAGTTCCTGTCGTTTTTGGTTCCCTTCTTGCTAGTTCCTGCCGTTTTTGTTCCCTTCTTGCTAGTTCCTGTCGTTTTTTGTTCCCTTCTTGCTAGTTCCTGTCGTTTTTTGTTCCCTTCTTGCTAGTTCCTGCCGTTTTTTGTTCCCTTCTTGCTAGTTCCTGTCTTTATTATTCCCTTCTTGCTAGTTCCTGTCTTTATTATTCCCTTCTTGCTAGTTCCTGTCGTTTTTTATTCCCTTCTTGCTAGTTCCTGTCGTTTTTTATTCCCTTCTTGCTAGTTCCTGTCATTTATTATTCCCTTCTTGCTAGTTCCTGTCGTTTTTTGTTCCCTTCTTGCTAGTTCCTGCCATTTTTTATTCCCTTTTTGCTAGTTCCTGCCGTTTTTTGTTCCCTTCTTGCTAGTTCCTGCCATTTTTTATTCCCTTCTTGCTAGTTCCTGCCGTTTTTTTATTCCCTTCTTGCTAGTTCCTGCCGTTTTTTGTTCCCTTCTTGCTAGTTCCTGCCATTTTTTATTCCCTTCTTGCTAGTTCCTGCCGTTTTTTGTTCCCTTCTTGCTAGTTCCTGTCGTTTATTGTTCTCTTCTTGCTAGTTCCTGTCGTTTTTGGTTCCCTTCTTGCTAGTTCCTGCCGTTTTTTGTTCCCTTCTTGCTAGTTCCTGTCGTTTTTGGTTCCCTTCTTGCTAGTTCCTGCCGTTTTTGTTCCCTTCTTGCTAGTTCCTGTCGTTTTTTGTTCCCTTCTTGCTAGTTCCTGCCGTTTTTTGTTCCCTTCTTGCTAGTTCCTGTCTTTATTATTCCCTTCTTGCTAGTTCCTGTCTTTATTATTCCCTTCTTGCTAGTTCCTGTCGTTTTTTATTCCCTTCTTGCTAGTTCCTGTCGTTTTTTATTCCCTTCTTGCTAGTTCCTGCCGTTTTTTGTTCCCTTCTTGCTAGTTCCTGTCGTTTATTATTCCCTTCTTGCTAGTTCCTGTCGTTTTTTATTCCCTTCTTGCTAGTTCCTGCCGTTTTTTGTTCCCTTCTTGCTAGTTCCTGCCGTTTTTTATTCCCTTCTTGCTAGTTCCTGCCGTTTTTTATTCCCTTCTTGCTAGTTCCTGCCGTTTTTTGTTCCCTTCTTGCTAGTTCCTGCCGTTTTTGGTTCCCTTCTTGCTAGTTCCTGCCGTTTTTTATTCCCTTCTTGCTAGTTCCTGTCGTTTATTATTCCCTTCTTGCTAGTTCCTGTCGTTTTTTATTCCCTTCTTGCTAGTTCCTGTCGTTTATTATTCCCTTCTTGCTAGTTCCTGCCGTTTTTTATTCCCTTCTTGCTAGTTCCTGTCGTTTATTATTCCCTTCTTGCTAGTTCCTGCCGTTTTTTGTTCCCTTCTTGCTAGTTCCTGCCGTTTTTTATTCCCTTCTTGCTAGTTCCTGTCGTTTATTATTCCCTTCTTGCTAGTTCCTGTTGGAATGTGTTTCAAGTTTTGGCAGAAGATATGAGTTACCCATTATTTGGCCTTCATTAGCACAAGCTTGGTGTGTTGTGCTGTAAATGTAGGTAAGAGTATTTTAACTCAGGCAGGAGGTGTAGCTGATGGGAACGTTATCCGAGCTCTCAGTGTGTGAGCGTCTAAACGTTGAATAAGATGCAGTTTATCACAGGCAGGATTACACCGGCGAGGAGTAACGCGGCTGTAGTTATGAAAGCACCACCTTCTGTTGCAGGATTTCTGCATTGTTTAGGCAGTGTAGAGGCTGTAGTCAGGTGTTAATGCAAAGCTGAAAAGAAAAACCTTTAGCAAGTGTTCAATACACAGAATCAAAGCTAATCCTACAGTACTATAGAGTAAACTACAGGTGTCAAACACAAAGACAGCTCACTGCCGTGCTTCATTTCACCCTCACAGACCAAATAATAAAAATAATAATAATACTGAGTTTGTTTGTAGTACACTATTATACCCAGCATGTTCATCTCGGAGCAGTAGAATCCACACCATAAGTGTGCAGCACCCATACATCCAATCCAGTCTGGGATCTGGAGACAGTGTGCTGATTGTTTACTCCTGATGCACTGTCTTTCACATTTAGAAACATGATTACATCATTAAAGGAATTGATTTGAGTTAGAGAAAGATTGATTGTAGGCTTGAGATGCGCTGTGATGAATAGAAGGTCCTCTAAATTGGGTCAGTAATGACCTGTAATGGCCTTTTAAATGCTCAGCCCATTAAGTGCTCAACAGTGTTATTGCGGTTGAACTGAGTTTGAACTTTAATCTTCTCCTGAACACTTTCTCAGTTTCCTGTTGGAACACATATATTCGTGCAGGTCAGTGACCTTTCGCCAAAAGCAGTGTTTAAAAGACCTTTAGAGCAAAACAGCATTTACAGGTGAATTAAACAGCTTTCAGTTTGAAGGTCACGGAGCCGAAGTTAAAGAAACGGACGAGGAAATGACTCCACATGACCCCACATGACTCCACATGACTCTACATGACCCCACATGACTCCACATGCCGAAGTGTCCTTGGGCAAGACACTGAACCCCAAGTTGCTCCCGATGGCAAGTTAGCGCCTTGCGTGGCAGCTCTGCTACCACTGGTGTGTGTGTGTGAATGGGTGAATGAGACACAGTGTAAAGTGCTTTGGATAAAAGCGCTATATAAGTGCGCCATTTACCATTATTCATTTATAGTTACATTTAATGTTGGTGAAACAAGTCAGTTCCTGTTCTCACTTTTATTACAGCAGCTGTAAACATGTAAACATGCTAATCATGATATACCCTGATTATTGTCAAATTTAAAAAAAAAAAAAAAAAAAGAAACAACTATTAAAAAAGACTGAAATTATCCCCTCATGGTCCATTAAACGCACTGCATGTTTTTATTTCTTTGGCATATTTTAGATGAAAGGTGCTCATCTCTGTAAATCATGTTGCTATTTCAATGGCTGAAGCAGACAGAGAGGCATTAAATTAAAAAGCCTTCAGAGAAACTACAAAAAGGATATTAAATATTTTCCTGAGACCGCTCCTGTAAACAGATACCAAGGTGCATTTATTACTCCGGATATTTTATTGAAATTACCAGCAAACAGAACTCAAATGACTGTTTTATATCTGGTATCTGTTTTATATTTCAGCATTTCATTACATGGACATGGTGCATGATGTTTCTTATTTTAACCCTCACCTGCAAAAACTCCCTGGTGAGGTGTGTATAACTGGAGTTTCACGGGTTGGGGTTAGGGTTAGGGTGGGCACACCAAGACGTTCACACACACACGAACAGTAGGATGTACATTTTTATTCAGGCTGTAGTATGAACCATCAATAAAGTTTGACTAAGAGGTCACAAAAGAGGGAGAAATTAATAATAAAGAAAAAAACACAATATAAGAACTTGCTAGGCTTAAAAAAAAAAATTAGGGCACAAGATAATAAAGAAATAATCATACAAGAAGTATAAAACAAGAAGAAACTGGACTAAGCCTTGGTAGATTAAACATCAAGTGTTTATGGAAAAGCTCTGAGAATAAGGAGTAAATTAATTGATGTAGGCACATGGAGTTGGATCCATGTCAGGGCTGTAGACCATAGACAGGGAACAAAGACACCCAACCATGGTTAGAGACAAAGGGGAAAGACTTGGGGCCTGTTTTACTTAGGTTCATGGCTTGGGTCTGACTCTCAGAAGGTTCATGGCTTGGATCTGACTCTCAGAAGGTTCATGGCTTGGATCTGACTCTCAGAAGGTTCAGGTCCTGGATCTGACACTCAGGAAGGCTAACAGACTGAATCTGACACTCAGGAAGGTGAAGGAGGTGTAAGAACACCTCATTGGACTGCGATACTCCTCCTGGTTGGCAGGGGGCGCCTCTCTCCAGACTCATGCTGAACTTTGCTACTCATTAGGCCTGATTTGGTACACCTGGGTTTTCCCCTTTTTAAACAGCCCTGGACTAAGCCTTGATGCTCATTTTTTATTTATTTTATTTATTTATTTATTTATTTAAAAAATAAAGCCAATGTTACCTGTGGCCTGCTGCAAGCGAAGTCTGTGCAGATCAGGATTTTGGGCTCTCGAGTCTGTTTGCTTTTCTTTTTATTTCTTTAATAGTTGTTCTTTTGGTCAGTAAAGATTCTATTATGGATCATCTCTGCCTCTGCTCTTGGGTTCATTAGTTGGGGAATGGCTCTGCCAGTAAACTAAGTGGCTTTGTACATGATAGACCCAGGTTTGATTCCCACCTATGACAGCCTCGTTACAGGAGGCTTTTATGCTGGCAGTTTAGTCTAAACAATGTGAAAGTTATCCCGTAGACAAGGAAGTGCGCCTCTGTGTTGAATCCAAGACTACCTGTAGGAGGTGCTCTGACTTCTGTTGGACCTTTAGTGTTTTAGCTGATGATGACATCGTTAGTTTCCTGCATGAGTGGCAGGGGGAGGTGGTGTACAGAAGAGGTCCACTGCTGCACATAATGACCCCCAAACACATTTTTTTAAAAGTCATGATGTGCGCTCCATGTGCGTTTGTGATGACGTATGATGAACGCAAAAGCACCAGGGTTCGATAGAATCAATTGAGTCTGAAACCAGACCAACACTGCAGGGGGGTGGAAACAATCACGCTCAGATTAGGACCACAGAAAACATGCCCAGTGTGAAAGCCCCCTTAGTGAGGGTCTGAGGACCCAGTTTGAAATTGGGAAATGTTCTGAGACTAGCTGTGACACTCTAGAAAGCTCAGTAGCTGGATCTGCTGCTAGGGGTTCAGTTGTCAGGCTCATGGAACATTCAGGCACTGGCTCAGGTGTTAAATAAGTCTCAGGGGCTGGGTGTGGTGATGGTAAAGTATTGCTGGTGCCAATATGACCGTGCCTTAAAGATGTTCTTTAATGGAGACAACATGCAGATGAACAGGAGATCCAGCATTAACATTTTATTATATTTTATCAGCACTGAAGGTTATTTTTCATATACTCAAGAAATAACACACATTCCAGACATACAGAGGACTAAAAGGTTTTCATCCAAATGCACTTTTAGTATTTGATGGTGTACAGTTTTTTTGGCTGAAAAAAAAAAAAATCAAAAGGTCTGTTTGTTTCTTTTTCTCCTTTGAGTGCCTTAATAAAGAAAGAAAAGGGGGAAAAAAAACTTTGCCGTCAAAAGCGATTGGCAGAAAAGCTAAAGGTCAGAGCCCGATTCCTTTACAAATGAAAATTGTAATCAATATCTATTCATCTGCCCACTTTCTACAAGTTCTACAATAATACAGTCCCTGTAAATAATAAAATAATACTACTACCATGTTTACCACTTTCTACAAATAAATAAATGAATTATTATTATTACTATTACTACTAATAATAATAACAGACATAATGATTAACAACAGCAAATCTCTGGGTTTATAAGCAGCGTATGTTTGATGTCTTAATGTATAGTTGGGGGGGGAGCTCCTTTAAAGCACAGATGGTGGTGTGTCCTAGCTCACAGGTTTAATAACTCCGAAACAGATGCATGAGGAAGAACTGACCCTCATCATCCTCACATGCAAACAAATCCTCCTCCTGGCACTTACTTAATTCATAGCTCTTATAAATTGGAGTAGAGGAATAAAACTTTAGAGGCAGGTGAAGATTAAATATTTCAATTGGCCCAGTGGACTAAGAGTAAATTTAGTGTATAGTAGGTGTATAATGCACTATATCACTTTTAAAACTGATGACTTCCTGCTTTCTGCCTCCACACACAAATAAACTGTGCATAGTCTGCTGGGATGAAGTACATCTCACTAATGATACAGTAGAATAAAAACCTCCTCATGACTTTTCATAGCACAAATTACAACACACGCAATAAATGAAGTGCAGCATTATTAATGTACGTTGGCTATGTGAGGAAGTATGGGTGCTGTCCCGGCCGGTGACCTCGGAGTCACATGATAACTAACTAACTAACTAAATGTTCTTTAATAAATAACCATTGTGTTATAATAGGAATAAAACACTTGGGGATGTGGTGTTATAGGAAAATAATCAAATTCAGGGTGGTAACAGTAACTCCACCTCATAACACCACCCTGTCATTGATTATTTTACTGTACCAGCACAACACACTGTCTTTTATTCCTTTCTTTGCAAATAAAAGTAGGTAAATAAAGCAATAAATCAAATACAGAGGGAAAATGTACAATAATTTTCTTCATATTAAAGGATAAAAGAGTTCAAAAGCAGGTTAAGGTGAAGTAAAAAGCAGTCACTTCCTGTTTCTCTCTCTCTCTCACACACACACTCTCACACACACACACACACACACACACACACACACACACACACAGAGGGAAAGTGCTGAGTTAGCATTTCTGTGGTTAGCACTGATGAAAGAGGAGCGTTCGTGAGGAAACAGTGTCCTGACACTACGGATTAAGAGAAGAATAAATCATGAAATGCTGCTGTATCATCTCTGCTTTAATCAATCGCACCTGATCAATAATTCTGTCAATATCCCGTCTGATATGAAGGAGACGCAGGAAGACACCCGCTAGCCTTATTAGCATCAGCATTGTGGCTAATGGCAAAGCTAAAGACACTTTCATAGATTAATATTACATTAGGGACACACTGAATGGATGAGGAGGAGGGTGTAGAGAGCTCCAGATGTCACTAAAACATCACTGTAAGCATGTTTCCTGTAAGAGTGATCTCCTTGTTGTTCCCTTCCTCCCCTGGTTCAGCAAGTGGCCGCTGTGATGAAGGTGTTATGAATATTTGGGCATGGAGAGAAAGTTGATGATGAGATGTTAAAAAAGTACTGAAACAGAGGGCAAGTTATTATAGCGTGCCTTCACACAATAGAACTTTTTCAGACAATTATGGAAAAAATGTGTTAAAATCCACTGCCTTAAAAAAAAAAAAGAAGAAAAACAGAAGGTCTTAGCAGTACAACGCTCCCAGTCAGACACGAAATAAAGAACAGCATCTCAAAGGTGCGCAGGTTCAAAAAAATCACCCATGCAGAAGAGCGAGAATAAAGGTTCGACTATTCTAAATGAAAAAGACTGGAGTCAGCTAATGTGCTTTAGCTTTCATCAGTTAGAAGAAAAAAAAATCACAAAGAGCTTCATTATGACGAGGAGAGGAGAAAATAACAGGCGTTTTGTTAAAAATGGTATTTCTGAACCTGCATTAACGCCGGGCTTTCTGACGGCCGCCAGCGTTAATTAGATGAGCAGCATGCAGAATGCTGAGTGACCTTTACCGCTGCGGTTCCTTCACCCCCAGACTGGGACATTTAGTCATTGCTGTGACCAAATTATCTTTCTGCTTCTACCTGCTGTGTCAGAAAATGGAGCTTAATTAGAACATGAGTGGATAAAAGAGGAAAAGAGAGAAAAAACAGAGTCAGTCATGACCAGGTTATCAGCTCCTCACTCTCTCATTCAGCAGGAAGTGCAGCCAGCTCTGAGAGGAAGAAGACGAGTTCAGAGGAAAGTCGCACACCAGGTGAAATGCTGACGAAGACCTTGCACATCGAGTTGACCCAAGAGTGCAAACACAGCGAGTGAGTGGGGATTTACTTCGTCCTCTTGCTGTTCTTTTATCAAGACAAATGTTTCGCTCAGAAAACACAATGCATCAGAGTATAGAAAATATGTTAGATATAATCCGGTTTGGGGAGTAACAGAGTACACATAACGCTGTTAAGTAATCAGGATGGTGACTGTAATCCGTTACAGTTACACCAGAAATCAAAGTCAGCAGATTACAGGAACATTTTGCAAAACAAAAAAAAATCAGGATTATAATATTTTTTTTCATTTGAAACCAAAGAAATTAAACGTTTTGACAGAACACAGTATAGACGTCTGCTTGATTATAGTTCTGGTTCTCTCTCGCCAGTCGTGACTCACGTCAGCGACCTCCTGGTGCATGTTAATTTGGTAGAAATGAACACAAATTGTTCTCATGAGATGCGTTTGTTAGGGTGACCCTATGTTTTCCCAGACATGTCCTCGTTTTCAGACCTTAAAAAAGCACCTAAATTTGAGAAAAAGTCCGGGATTCGGATTTAGTTTCATTATGATGTGCTTATGGTCTAATACTGCATCGTGTGTGTGTGTGTGTGTGTGTGTGTGTGTGTGTGTGTGTGTGTGTGTGTGTGTGTGTGTGTGCACGTTTTTGCATTTCTTTAACCCCTCTCAGTAATTTATTCAAACACACACACTCTCTCTACACACACTTTCTCTCTGATCTGTTCCAGTTTAGTTTGTTCTTTTGTTCCCTGTTGGCTTGTTTAAATGCAGATGCTACATGTTATGAAAATAAAGACAGTTGACTTTTGGGAAAATGTTGTTTTTTGGTGTGTGTGTGTGTGTGTGTATGTGTATGAGAGAGAGAGAGAGAGAGAGAGAGAGAGAGAGAGAGAGAGAGAGATTTTGTGTTGAAAATGGCAGGTTGTGTGTTATTGTACCCATCGCAGAACTGGGATACGCTGCTTCATCTTGAACCCAGGTTTTATATCATATAAACAGAACAGACTTTCAAGGACAGGTGTGACTTATAGTTTTGCATATAATCTGAGATTCAGGATTTTCCCTTCATTTTAATCAGGTCCCAACTAACTCGTAACTTGCCGCATGTTGGAATGAACTTCCAACCTCAATCTGGACAGGAGAACCTGTCACTGTCTTCAGAAAACGGCTGAAGACCTACATCTTCCGTGAACACTGACTAACTTCTTGTTACTAATTTGTATCTCATGAGAATCTTAACCAGCAGGTTACGCTAATGTAATGTACTCTAATGGAGGGTTGAATGATGTGCTATCTGTGTTTTTGAGGTACATGCCTTCATACATTTAAAGGGGTGAAAGTACCATGTGTTAAAATCCAGACTGTCCCCTGAAGGCTGAAAGACAGGACCTGCTGTAATTCAGTGGAATGCTAAATAGCATGCTAATGAGTGCTAATGTATCAGATGTGCTGAATGAGTGTTAATGTATTGTGCCTGACCCAGTCACTCAATAAGGGCAGGAGGTCCATTCTGAAGGATGGGCAGGGATGAGTGAGCATTTCACTGTGCAGATGTGAGGGGTAGAGTAATGTGATGTCTGATGTCTACCCATCACAGGTAACTTTGTAGGAAAGTAATGTTTTACACTATTGATCAAAGGCATCTGATTCTCTCTAAGCCAACCAAGGGGGAAGGGAAAAGTTTGTTTTAGTAGTTTGTTTAATCTGATTCTTATATTATGTGTCATGGTAAATAAATGACCATGTTTGTACTTTTTTTTTTTTTTTTTTAAATCTTTTTTCCATCCATCTTCTACCGCTTACTCCTTTTCAGGGTCACGGGGAACCTGGAGCCTATCCCAAGGAGCATCGGGCACGAGGCGGGGTACACCCTGGACAGGGTGCCAATCCAAATGTTAAAAACATTTTAATCATTCATCATGATTGGCTATCCCCATAACTGACAGACTCACCTGCTCATTAATGTTGAAGTGACTTTGTCAAGTATGGAGGATCTTATCAGCCACGCTGGGTGATGACCACAATTTGCAAGTCTGACTTGTTAGTTGTTAGGGTAAGTCAAACACCTACAGAAGAATTTTCAGAACAAAACACAGTGAGAGCTTGGGGCATTTCAAACACGCAAATAACAACTGGGCTAATGCTAAACCTAGCCTAAAATCCCAAAATAACATTTTGGCACCACTTTTTTTTTCAAAAGCAAACCCAGTGGAGCCCTGGAATGTCTCAAAGACCTGTGGAAAAATCCTATCAAACAAAACCCACTGCAGGCCAGGGGGACTTGGACTTAAACTCTCATAGAATCTGTAATAGTACTCTTGGGCATTTCAAACAGCTGCAGAAAAATTAGGTCAAATGAAACCCCACCAGAAGCCAGAGGCACTGTGTATGAATTTAACTTATTATTATCAAAACATTTTTATAGCAATTCATGTGGAATTTTTACTTGGCACAGTGATTCACAGATGTGGTGCCACCATCTTTACATAAGAGTTGGCTTAATAGAAGTATCCATTTGCCCATTTTCTGTACTGCTTATCCTACCCAGGGTCGAGGGGAGTCTGGAGTCTATCCCAGGGGACTTGGTGCACAAGGTGTGGGAC